>NC_082669.1:11315558-11622193 GCF_025265405.1 Mesoplodon densirostris | reverse complement strand
ATAATAAACTTTCAGAAAGAGAAATAAAGAAAACAATCCTATTTGCAATTCCATCAAGATAAACAAAATACCTAGGAATAATTTAACCAAGGAGGTGAAAGACCTATACACTGAAAAATCTGAAACACTGATGAAATAAATTGAAGTCACAAAAAAAGAACTTCCATGCTCATGAGTTGGAAGAATTAATATTGTAAAAATGTCCATACTACTCCAAGCCAATTACAGATTCTTCCAATGGTATTTTTCACAGAAATAGAGCAAATCGTCCTAAAATTTCTATTGAACCATAAAAGACCCTGAATACCAAAAGCAATTTTGAGAAATAAGAGCAAAGCTGGAGGCATCATGCACCCTGATTTCATACTATATTACAAAGTAATAGAAAGCAAAACAGGATGTTATTAGCATAAATACAGACACATATTAATGGAACAGAATAAGAGAGTGCAGCAATAAACCTATGCATATATGATCAATTAATTTATAAGAAAGTAGCTCAGAATATACAATTGGGAAAGAACAGTCTCTTCAACAAATGTTGCTGCAAAAACTGGACAGCCACATGCAAATGAATGAAACTAGACCACTATCTTACACCATACACAAAAATTAACTCAACATACATTAAAGACTTGAATGTTAGGCCTGAAACCATAAAACTCTTGGAAGAAAAGATATGCAGTAAACTCTTTGACATCAATCTTGGTGATAATTTTTCAAATTTTACAACAAAAGCAAAAACGAACAAATAGAACTACATCAAACTCAAAAGTTTCTGCACAGCAAAGGAAACCAATAAAATAAAAAGGCAAATTATGGAATAAGAGAAAATATTTGCAAATCATATATGTGATAATGGGTTAATATGTGAAATACATAAAGAATAAAAAACTCATAACACTGAATAGCAAAAAAAAGAAAGAAAAAGAAAAGAAAAGAAAAAAAAAAACAATCTTGTTACAAAAGTGGCAGAAGATCTGAATAGACATTTTTCAAAAGAAGAGATACAAATGGCCTAATAGGTACATTCAAAGATGCTCAACATCACTAATCATCAGGAAAATGCAAATCAAAACCACATTGAGATCTTACCACACACCTGTTAGACTGGCTGTTATCAAAAAGACAAGAAATAACGAGTTTTGGCTAGGATATGGAGAAAAGGAAACCATTGTGCACTGTTTTTGGAAATGTAAATTGGAACATCCACTGTGGAAAAACAGCCACAGATTCCTCAAAAAATTAAAAATAAAAGTGCCATAAGATCCAGCAATTCCACTTCTGGGCATTTTTTGAAGAAAACAAAAACACTAATTTTGAAAGATATATACATTCCCCATATTGTTGCAGCATTACTGACAATAGCCAAGATCTGGAAACAACCTAAGTGTTGATTAAGAAATGGACGGATAGAGAAATTGTGATAGATAGACAAGCAGACATACAATAGAATATTATTCAACCATGAAAAGTGAAATATTGCCATTTGTGACAACATGAACAAATCTTGAGGGCATTATGCTAAGTGAAATAAGTCAAACAGAGAAATACAAACACAGAATGATCTCATTTATATACAGAATCCAAAAGAAAAAAGAAAAAACAAGGTCATAAATACAGAAAATAGATTGGTGTTGCCAGCGGCAAGGGGTGGAGGTAGGTGAAGTCAGTAGAGGAATCAAAAAGTACAAACCTCCAGTTATAAAATAAATAAGTCTTGGGCATGTATTGTACAGCATGATGACTCTAGTTAGTAATACTCTATTGCACATTTGAAAGCTGCTGAGACAGTACATCTCAAGAGTCTTTATAACAAGAAATAAATTGTAACTATTTGCAGTGATAGTTGTTCACTAGACTTATTGTGGTGATCAGTTCACAGTGTATAAAAACATTGAATCATTATGTTGTACACCTGAAACTAAGGTAATGTTATACAGTCATCCCTAGGTATCTGCAGGGGATTGGTCTAGGACCTCCTCGGATACCAAAATCCAGGGATGCTCAAGTCCCTTGTATAAAGTGGCATAGGGCCATCGGTCCTCCACGTCTACCATCCACATCCCCAGATTCAACCAACCACAGACTAAATTCCAAGTTTGATTGAATCTGTGGATGGGGAACCCATGGATATGGAGAGGTGACTGTGTGTCAATGATACAATTTTTTAAAAAGTGTACTCAGCTCTGTTAATCAGAGAACAAATAACAAGGGCAGATGAAACTAAGTGTAAAAGCTAGTGTGACTCATTAGATACAAAGTAGAGCATTTGCTGAAAACAGAAGGGTGGAAATACCAAATATACATGAGTCAGTCAATGTGTAAGACATTACATTTATAGGAGGCATAAAGATATCCCATTTGTCCCCTGTCAGTAGCAAGTAGAAAACAGAAACAAAAACTATGCTGTCCATCAGATCACTAGTTGTCTAGAGCTGTGGCTATACTTGTCCTTGTGTCTCTCCAATACAGCAAGGGTAGCATTTGACACCAAGCACCTTCTGTATTTTGGACTCCCTTGCTCCTGAATCATGTACCTCAGGATTCAGGTACAGTGAGGCTTTCACCCTGCTTGCAACCTGTCCTACATTTGTAAACCTACCCCACCTCTCTCTCCTAACTTCTCACTGTGTATTTTAAATTGATTTTAAAATTATAGTATTCGACCGTCTAAAGTTCTCTGAGATTTTTTGTTCAAAGACCTCTGGGAGAGTGCCGGGATGTGTACTTGGAGGACACTATTGCCTCAAGGTAATTTTCTACACAACTCTACAGTTTTTACGTTGGGATCAAAAACAAGTGTCTGTTTATTTGGAATAATTTTGCATGCAAAATGTGAAGAAAATATTCAACAGGCTTGCTAAATAAACAAAAAGTTACAAATAGTGTATGCAGTATAAGGCACAGATGGCAAATAATTTCTTTCAACATCTATTTGATAGTAGTTACCTGAAATCATTTGGTGGAGAAAGACTTAAACTGGTTGAGAAAGTTAAATAGATAGCCCAAATCTGTGTAGACCAAAGGCCATGAACAGTTAGTAAGGTCTATTATGAGAAAAGTTAGGTGAGAAAATTCATGGATCCCTAGGGTAAGGAAAAAAATCCCTAAAGGTAACTATGAAATGGGCAAATTGATGTCTGGCTTTAACCACTGACATCGTTAATGGAATAAATATTTATGGTCAACTAGTTTAATTCACTGTCACATTGTAGAAATACAAACAAAAACACTCAAAGTTCAGAGTATATTGATAGTGGGGTTCACTTTGAAA
Source organism: Mesoplodon densirostris (assembly GCF_025265405.1). Classification (NCBI taxonomy): domain Eukaryota; kingdom Metazoa; phylum Chordata; class Mammalia; order Artiodactyla; family Ziphiidae; genus Mesoplodon; species Mesoplodon densirostris. Next base: position 11,618,916 of record NC_082669.1, on the reverse strand, counting down.
CATTAAAGCTCCATGTTTCACTCACTTTTATATACACGCTGAATAAGGTATTTAAATATCATATGATATTGCTAATATGTGGAATCTAAAAAAAAAGGTACAAATGAACTTATCTACAAAACAGAAATAGAGTTACAGATGAAGAAAACAAACTTACAGTTACCAGGAGTTAAGAGGGGTGGGGAGAGATAAATTAGGAGGTTGGGATTAACATATAAACACTACTATATATAAAATAGATAACTAATAAGGACCTACTGTATAGCACAGGGAACTCTACTCAATTCTCTGTACTGGCCTATTTGGGAAAAGAATCTAAAAGAGAGTGGATATATGTAGTATGTGTATAACTGATTCACTTTGCTGTACACCTGAAACTAACACAACATGGTAAATCAACTCAGATCCAATAAAAATTAAAAACAAAACAAAGATATTTACCATTGATGAAAATGTGCTTAAGGTACTAAAACAGAAATCAGCAAACTTTTTCTGTAAAGGACCAGATAGGAAATATTGCAGGCTTTGCAGGTCATAGGGCCTCTGTAGCAGTTGCCCCTACTCATCTCTGTCACTGCAGCACAAAGCAGTTGTAGACGGTACCCAAAAAATGGGTATGACTGTGTTCGAAGGAACATCAATTTACAAAACAGAGGGTGGACTACAGTTGGCCCACGTGCCAGAGTTTATTGATCCCTGTAGCTAAAGGTACTTAATCTTGGTATCATGAGTAATCATTTTGAGTGGCTTGGTTAACCTGAGAGTTTCCTATAACACTACAATTATGCTAACCTATCACAGCCATGTAAAGTATATGTTATGCAAAACTGGAGCTACACAAAAGAGATATTCTTCAACTGACTGAACTGCTTTGCCACACCAACAATGAACTCTGGACTTTGGGGATTAGAGGCCCGTGTTACCATCTGAACGGGGCTGTTCTGCTTGATACGATCTGAATGATTAAATAAGGAGTATTAACCGTATCTTGACTTGTGAGGCCCTCTCTTCTAGCTCAAAACTCACTTGCTCTCTTCTCACGTATTCTTTACACTTGTTGGACAATAAAATCTTGATTTGCTTTTTTTATGGATAGACATTTGCAAACTCAGGTTTTTAATACTTTAAAAAGCCTTCTTTAATTGGGTTTTTATTATTTTTCTGTGACAATTGTTCTTGTTTCTATTGTGAATAAATTTAAAATTCCTATATCTCCTCTCTCTAAATGTGATGGATAGAAATTTGGTTCTGGTGCCTGGGGTTTGAATTCCAGGCCCACCACTTACTGTGTGACCTTATGAAATAATTAAGCCCTCTGTGTCTTAGTTTCCTCATCTGTAAAATGAAGGTACTGATACCTCCATCATACAGTGGCTTTGAGGATTAAACAAGTTAATGCATATAAAGTTCTTTCCACAGTGAATAAAAGAGTAAGCACTCAAATGTTAATTAAGACCTTGTAACTTTGGTAGATCACAGCATCTGTGAGTTGATTAGCTCATAACTCATACTTCTCCTCTGTCAAAATTAGTAGGCCTGGAAAGATTATTCAAATTAATCAATTTATGGAAAGAGCTGAAAGTTTATTATTACCACTTTGTACTGTTATATACTGGATTTGAAGTTACCCTACTTACAAGCTAATAAGTTAGCCTAAATTGTTCAATGATGTTGGCAAAAGACTTTATTACAGTTCAGTAAAAAGCACGCGTCAGTTCCCCTGGACCTCAAGTATCACAGGGGAGATGGTACAAGGTCAAAGGGATGCTGTGCACATCATGAGATTGTACTGCAACTCAGGAAGACTGAGTTTCAGGGATCCACCACTTTGAGAGCAAGCAGTAAGCAAGGCCTCTTATGGTTTGGGGGCAGGAGTGAGACATTACATCATTCCTCCAGGTTCACCACTGCAAACATAAGCCCAAGTAAAGGCTCATGTAACAAGCAGTTAGCGCCTTTCCTTCTTGGCATACCTAGCAAGACACGTAGGAAAACAAGAAGCCCCATGGCTACTACTTCTTTCAGTTCTACACCAGGCCCAGGAGTGTGTGATAGGTTAATTTTTCTTTACTCTTTTTAGCTCTATGATAAAAAAATTTGGTAAACTTGGGTTTAACAACATTAAACTAACTTCTTCTGGGGAGGCTTTTCAGAGTGATTAATGTGCTGTAAATCTCCAAGAGGAAAAAAAATTTTTTTAAGTTCTTTTTAATTGACTTATGTTTGACTTATAATGTTGTGTTAGTTTCATGTGTATAGCAAAGTGATTCAGTTATACACATATATTAGTTTTCAGATTTCAGGAGGTAAAATTTACTGTACAGTGTTTCTCAAAGTTTTATGACCATGGATTTCTTTTACTTAAGAATAATTACTTATGAATACAAAGTGCATTTTTCAAAAGTACTGTTGGACGTTGCTATGTTGCTTGCTTCACACAATTTATTTCCTGGTCGTTTAAGAAAAATCACTATAATACCCTTAATCTGTGTAGGAATATAAAGCACCTAAGGCAGAAAGAGGTACATGTAAAGTGCTCAGTATTTGAAATAGTTGCCTTCCCTCTTCTGTGGCTTTCACTGACATGCTAACCTTAGTCATCTGATCATGGTAGTAACTGCATTGTTTTATTAACTTTTTGTATGATATAACACATTCCTTGACTCCACAGCTAACATTTTTAAGTGAATGCTAAACATTCCTTTAATTCCCTGCTGTAACATTCTGAGATTCTTCTCTTGCTCTTACATGTGGGATATCTTACTAATGATTATTCTTCCTTTACATTCAACACATCGTCACTCTGTGGCAAATTCTATTCACCATTGTACAATATTTATATTACTCTATCATGACATTCAGGAGACATCAATCGGTTAACGCCATGGCAATTTTGCTCATAAAAAGAAGTTAAGGAGTGTTATTAGCTGTGGCAGATACAGTGGTAGGCCCAAATATTTTGTCCACTCCCCTGCATCTCTCAGACCCCTACAATTAGGAGCAGTTATGCAATAAATTCTGGCTGATTGTCCATGGATGGCGGTGCCACAGAATACTTCCTCAGAAGCATTGCAGAGCATTCAGGCTCTTATCAGCTGCTGCTACACCTGACCACGTGCAGATGAGATGGTGGCTTCCATCAGCTTGACTTCCTGGGTGACCGTGTAGAGCACAGCCCCACCAGCTCTCAAGTGTGAGGCATGTGTTATGAGAAAGAAATCAATTGTTGTTGTGTTAAGCCATGGAGATTTTGTTAAGTTATATTATCATGAAAACAAAACCAGTTTTGAATAATAAAAGATCCCCCCAAAGCTGGAAGTTTTTAGGGTTCTCTTCAAAACCACCAACAGCCTATATACTACCTGTTTGATAATATGGAAACCTTGAAGATCCTTGTAATTGAGAATTACGATATCCTGTACTAATGTTAACTAAATGGTATCCCTTAGAACACTAATTCTGGAATATAGTAATACATACTATATGGGAAATTTTGGTCCTCTGGGGAAATATTTGGGAAATATGGCAAGCTAAATAGCCCTCTTGGAGAGTCACTAAACATATAAGCATGATATATGTTCCAAGACACCAATATTCCTTTAATCCAATTTTCTAAACGTAAGAATGGAACACAGTTTTTTCCATTAAATATTTGAGGTAGTAACTTACAGAATTCCAATGTGGGAAGGCCAACATAAAGAAATGTTTAGTATTTCTTTTCAATAGGGCTGCTAAGTGATGGAGGGAATATGTATATTTTATATAGTTCAAGAGCTCCAGATAAATGGGTACAATATAGGGAAGATAAAGAAGATACATGATAGCTCAAAAAAGAAGCCTCTTTACTCCTAAGTGCTTGGATGGAAATAAATGAGGACAACCCTCCACTTCAGCATGCAGCAGGTAAGCTCCAAATGCACATAGATTATTTGTGTGGGTCCCTAAATTACCTGAAACTTAACTTCTCAGTCATGACAAAAATTTCCTGTTACATATAAAATTATGAAACAGATAAACAAAGGGAAGTACAAGAGGCACACATACACACAAACACATGTGTGTGCACACATGTACATAGGTGAGTGCGTGTATATATATATGTGTCTATACACATATATGGTGCATATAGATAAAACATAAAAATGATTTTTTCCCCTCTCCTTAGAGAGTTGAGTCAGCTTTGCAAACAAGTCAAGTAAAAATTAGGTCTGCCAAGATTTTTAGGAGGCCTTTGACATTTACATATTGATCTAGCCCTGCTCACATGAGAACTATCCACATATACAGAGGTGCTCTCAATTTAACCTGTCCTTTACACACAGTTCCTACCACGGCTTCTATGAAACATATGTGTAAGTTTATTTTATATCTTTGATGCAGTAGGTTTACTTTCATCCTGTGCTTTCGTTAATTAGACAACATGACTTAAGTCTAAACTTTAATGACGTTGATATTCTACATTTTATCTTTAATGATGTCCTTGAAATTTTCTTTTAAAAGTGATATAAAAACCTCAGTTTTAATCTCTCAAACTTTCACTGGCATTGCTGTATACTGTTATGCCTTGTGCATTTAGTATTCTCTTTTTAAACTACGTATGTATATATTTATTTTTATTCCTGAATGTGAAGCCCCTCCTCACCATATAAAGCAGATAGAACCTGCCATCGGTTTACTACTTCTGTAAATGAACAAGGCAGCAATTGAAAAAATAGATGTTTGTTTATGTATATATATACACAAGCACAAGTATGTGTGTTATGCATGTGCACAAATATGTGTGTGTAAATCTCCATGATTAGTTATCCAAAGGATTAAAGTGATAAGGTGAATTTTACCTTATTGTTTTGCAGTGGTAACGAATGTTTTGAGGTACTTTACAGTGTATGTGCTACAGGTCTTTAGAATGAGTTTTGTTTTATTTAATCTCAAAATAATTCTATTATTTGCCACACACAGAATATGTTCATTGTCATTCCTTGTTTGTTGAATTTAGATATAATTTTATAACATAGGCTTATTTAAAATTGTTATTCTGTTTATACAAATGTCTTAAAAAGAATATGTAAAGTTAGGTATTGATCAAGAACTCATTTATGTGTAATTTTTTCTTTCGGGAAAGAGTATGGGCTCTTCAGTCAGTCTATCAGGGTTTTAATCCTTGTTTTGGCACATGTTAGCTGTGTGACCTCAACTAGTTGTCTAAAGAACATAGTAAGGTGGTGTGGTGGGTCAACGAGATAATTTATGTGAAACACTTATTTCAACAACTGGCAGACAGTAAGCCCCCAGTACATGTTAACTCTGTTACCTTATCATCATCATAATTTATAGGTTTTGATTGCTCATACAATCTAGAATTGCAAAGCATATGACACTAAAATTCTTTTCATTTGCTAGACTGCAAAAAAAAATGAATCAAACATTTTCATCTACTATATAGAATCTGCATACACTTGTACATTTTAAATTTAAATCTACCATATAAATTGATCTTCAGCTTGAGGCTGTAGGTAGGCTCTGTCGTTATTCTCTTTGACAAGAAAGGAAATCAGGAATATGAGGACTGTGTGCTGCCCGGTTCACAAAACCTATTATTATTAAAAGAGCTGTGGTCAGGACTTGGGCTGTGTGATTCCTCTTCTAGAACTTTTATTATGTCTACATTGTCGGCTTCTCAAATATGTTGTAATATTTACAATTACTCAACTTACTTTACTCTCCCTCTTTTACTTCACAAGTGATAAAGTCCATGAATCAGTTTATTTAGAAATAATGTTCTAAAGGATTTTTTGAAACCATACAAATGCTAGAAGAAAGTTTGTCTGTTATTTTTTATATTCTTGGAGAAAACCTTTCAAAGCATGCCACAATATTTAAAAGTGAAAGTTAATGGCATAAAAATTGAAATTTTCAGTAATTTAAAAATACAACAAAAATAAAGTTTAATATAGTCAAAAATTTTTAAGTGTCAAATGTAAGAAGAGAGGCTATTTCATTATTAGTTAATAAGGAAAGGACAAACAAACCCACAAGAAAAAAAAAAGATGAGCAAGTGTATTCTCAGAAATATTTTAAAATATACATGTCAATATATTTAATAGGTTAAAACTTCACTCAATTAAATATTTACCAAAAAAATAAGCACTTGTTAAAAATTTAAATTTCAGTATAAACCAGTGTGTGTGATGTATGGAAATAGGCATTTTCACACATTGCTGTGTACATGTAGGAACAGAAATTAGGTAAAACTCTTCTTACCAAAAAAAAAGTACGTATTTTTGACCCAGAAATTTCACTTTTGCTGTTTACTAGTGCCCAAGCACATAAACAAAACTATACAGACATGAATTTTTCGCATCATTTTTGTAAGATCAGAGAACTAGAAACATCAAAAGTTCCATTAAACATGGTCATTTAAAAGAGAATACTACCTTTATTATGGACTATTTTTCAATAATGGAAAAAGAGAGAGCACTATCCATGACATGAGAATATCTCCAAGGCACCTGATATTAAAAGAGGCAAGTTGTAGAAAGTATGATTCAGTGTATGTACTAGTCCATATACATATGTATGTAAGTTTAAAATCTTAAAATTAATGGAGGGTATGAGGACACACCTGACATCGGTCACTTCCGAGGAATAGAATTGGTGGTTGAATGAGACTTCTCAGTTTATACCCCTCTATAGTTTTCAATATTTTTTACTTGTCCATATTACTTTAATGAATTTCCTAAAATAAAAATATGCCAATCATCACATAACAATGATTTATTCAACAAATACTATATGTCAGGGTGTGTGCTGAGTCCTTCATATTACCACTCTCGATCTTTACAACAATGCTGAGAGGTAGCTATTTCCACTATGGCTAAGAGAGGTAAGGTAGTTAGCAACAAGTCACACACTGTAGGAAGGGAAGAATTCCAAATTCCACTTAGGTCCATTCACTTCCATAGCAGATGCACTTCACCTCAAAACACTGCTTATTTGTGTTACAAACTAGCAATATAATAACCTCTAATTTCTGGTCATTCTCACTCCTTTCAAAATGTTACTGTGGTTTTGATAATCATGTGTGTGTCCATTCATTCAGCTGATTACCAGCTATGAGCCTGCTCTGTGTTCTGGGGATTCATCAGTGCACTAAACAGATAAAACTGTCTCCCCTCCCGTGAAGCCAACATTCTAGTAGATGCAGAGATGGGACAAAAAAGTAGGTCAAATGTATGTCTGATGAAGATATGTAATATCCAGGAAACAGCAGAGAAGGGAGAAAAGGGGCAGGGGCCCAATGGGAAGGGAGGCATTTTGTTGCCTCATAATCAGTTACCTGTCAAGTGTTGCACACAATTTGCATTAGTTAGTTCTTATTGTGGTGCTCTAATTTAGTTTCCTCCATTTTTTGATTAAGAAAATAAGAATAAGTTGTTAGTTAACTCCTAATCCCCGGTCTATATAGCTAGCGCCTGGTAACATCTGATTCCAAACCCTAAGTGGTCTTTCAGAGAAAAAGAGTTCCCAAAGCACTGTGCCTAAGGTGACTTTAGCATGTGGACAATTTTAGCTTTCATTTTTTCTAGAGCTCTAGTGGATTTACATAAGGCAAGGTATACCCTCATAAAAAAATATCCCTTCAAAATATTGCACATGCATAATCTTTTTAAAATGGAAACCCCAACATACGTTAGAAATGGGTACAGTATTTTTTTCTGCCTTATTGCTCAAGAAGAATATTTTGCTCGAAATATAAAAATACGGTTGCAGATTTTACATAGCTCTACATTTTCAGAGTCGTGTGTGCTGAGCTACTCAGGAACTGTTGTCTATGGGACTGAACACTTAACAGCTGCCTCTGAGAATGTAAATTTGATTCTCTGGTTTGCTTATGGGAGGGGGTGATATTTTCCCCTCCAGAAACAGAGGATTTGGATGGCATTAAGATACTGATTAAATAGTGATCTAAGTAAGTCCAGTGTCAACTTAGGCATCTATTTTACATGTATTTTTTTCTGAAATATCTTTCTCTAACAGTGTTCATTTTTTCATTATAATTTAGCTATTCTTTCAATATATTTAAGATATGCTGTTTAAAATAGCATCTGAACTCCTGTGTTGGTAGGCTATTTCTGAATTGTCACACAGGAGGGTGTGTGTATGTGTGTGTGTTTCTGAGAATTAAGACTGAGAAGAAAATGTATCAAAGCAGTTTAACTACAAGAAAATACATATTCTTAATTAAAATATTTATTAAATTAGCCTTTATACTATGTTTTTACTAATACAACAAAGAAAAAGGTCACAGGTATAAGGGAACCATCTCCTTAAATTACCTGAAATCCCTGTAAGTTATTCTTTTTAAATGAAAAGCATCAATGATAATGAGATTACACAAGCCCATTTCTACTTTATGATAATTAAGTGATCTGACATTTGAAAAAACCCCAATATACCTAAAGAATTTTATAACTTATTAATTTTTAAATAAGTGTGTCAGTCAAAAAACCCTGGAGAAAGAAAGCAATGCTTGAGTAAAAAGAGTGCTTTGGATTCCTTTCCAGTTGTATTGCACGGCTAGCAAATGAGAGGATCCAACACAGGCCCAGAGGGGACAGCACAAGCAATCCAGTGAGGACTGGTTTAAATACGATCTGATGAACTAAATGTATTTCTGTCTATTACTGTTAGGTTGTTGTCTTTCAAGTTTGACTTAGAGGCATTTATTCAGCTAGTCTGTCTGATACATGACAGTTTACCCTTCTGAAGATTTTGACTTTTGCCTGTATGTTTCTGAGAATTTCTTTGTAAAAATGTATTTTTAATATTGAGGGTCTTTTTTATCCTCCCAAAGTGCAAGATTTGGTTAGATTTTAAAATAATGACTTTCTTTTAAACTAACTTATGCTTGTGCTTTTTTATATTAAAGGGTCATCATAAATAGTAGAATTATTTAAATGTTATCTAACAGTTGTCTTTTTATCTGAAGAGACCTAAGAGAAATATAATTTTTTTGGTTTTCATAGAAGTATTTTGCTGTGCTCATGAAACTTCTGTACAACTAACAGAAAATGATAGTGAAGAACTCCCAGTTAGAAAAATAGGCTATTTCCTTTTTAAAGTCTATTTGTCACCCTTGTTGACAGACAGTCTCCAGTCACTTTCACAATTATTAGCCTCAACACCCTTTAGATTCATGCTGTATAGACAAGTACGTTTTATTTAAATGTCATGAAATGAGTTTTTCAAACTAAATCATGCAGGAAAGTGAGACTGATAATTCTCTTTAATTATTCACTTTAATTCCCCAGACCCAGTTTATCATCTGGAATAATGACTGTGTAGTAAACCAGAGTATATTAGAGGCTACTCAGCAAGTTAGTTCCTTTTGTCTCTGACATCTGATGTACTTGGATAGAATATGGCCAAACAACAACAACAAAAATGCTGCAGAGGATCTCAGATATAGGTAATGGGTCCTTACCAGAACATAAAAATAGACCCATAGTCATATCAATGGTGGGATGTGTGTGGGTTTTGTTTTTTTTTAATTCCTCTTGTACCAAACCACTCACTGGGATCTGATGTCGTCATTTTTTTTTCTGAAAGCATATTTAAACTCTCACATTTTATGTAATGAGGATTTCAGTGTAGGGCTTTTCTGTAGAATACCATTTGGTCCTACTAAGAATTGACTGTTCAGATGTTGGAGCACTTGACTGAAAAATCCTTCTTAGCCTTTTTAAAGGTGAATCATAATGATTTTTTTTAAATAAAAAGATTTCTATTTCCCAAATTAATAGATGACACTACTATATAAACACTCTTAAGAAGTTATAGAACAGCAACAGCAAGCAGGAATTGTTTTCTTGAAGTTATTAGGCTTTTTTTAAAAATTAGGTTTGTGTTGTTTTCCAAGTTAGTAATCTTCTTACCTTTTATGTTTAAAAAAATATTAAAACCTTGCCCACTAGTCTACGGCATTTTGCTTCTTGATGTTTAAAATCTTATGTTTATCTGTACATATTTATCAATATTTAAAACAAGGTATTATCCAATTTGATTACTGCAGAACCTTCATTGACTACTTAGGCTATTTATACATAATTTCTAATTTAAATTATAAATAAAAGTCAACATTAATAAAAATTAGTATAGTGGAATTAGTTCTTATAAATGATTTGACACTCTTATGCCAACATGCTTCCTAATATGCAATTAATAACTAATTATTCTAGAGAGTTATTAGTTTAACTTTCTATCTGAATTTCACAAATTTGGTGAAACTTTGTCTACATGGCTAAATGCAATGTGTTCTTTGGATATGTTCTTTTTAAATGAACAAAGATACTGTAGTTGCTACTGGGAATGGTAAATTATATTAATTCCAAATAAGGATTCTAGATTTAATAATTTTGTATAAAATATATAAAATTTGGTAGCAGAATAAAAACAACTCAGAATTAATGATTTTGGCTATTTAGGAAGCTTATTACAAATATCAGTGAATTATTTTCCTGAATGATGATACCAAGTTTAGATAACAAAAATAATTCTGAAGAAATTTAAAGTTTTAATTTAATTAGTAAGTGAATTCATACATAAATGTAAATGGCATAAATTCTCTATATCTCAGTTTCTGGAATTATCAAGTTACATATTGAAAGATGTTTTCTAAAATCTTTTGCATGCACTTTTCAGTCCTTTCTTTACTATGTAGTTTTAAATTAGTAAAAGAAACATTGTTTTTAATATTGGTTCAAAAAATAATCCAAAAAAATTACAAAAATTGTTATGTAGATAGTCCAGTGGTCGACTGGATTTTATGAGAGAAAAAATACATTGAATTTTTTTCATTTATCAGAATCATTAAGAGACTGGAAAAATAAATCCAATACATAATCATCAGATCGCAGGTTAACCTGGGAAGAATCTCAAAATTACAATTGGAGAGGTACTTGGACAGAGTGTACTGAAAATTTTGGAACTTACATTGAAAGTTATAGTTGCTACCCATATTTTTTATGAAAATATTTAGCGAAGTTTACTCAAACATATTTCAATCTTGTGGATTTTTTGCTCCTGAAGGAACTGATTCTGTAACTATTATCTGATTTAATCACAAGGTGTTTTAGTTCAAGTTGGTGTTTTAGGCCCAAGTCATAGCTGAAAATTTCAAGGAGCATTGTTCTAAGCCAGAAGCTGCCTTTTTATTTGCATGATAGTCTTAGTTCCTGTATACATAAAGAACAAATCACCTCATCAGATTTTATGGTAATCTAAGTGTTTTGCAAATAATCATTCCTACTTGTGTAAACTATATATATTTATTAGATGTTTTAAAAATAATACTTGACCAATATGCGATAATATTTTACTGTTATGATTGTTCAAAATAACACATCATAATAACATTTGAAATAAAAATAACATGTGGTATGATAGGAATCTTTATTCATTATCTCATTTAATTTGATCTGACATTTGCAATCTTATATGATGTATCCTATCTCCAGTTAGAGAAAATTGAGCCACAGAGAAATTATAATATTAAGACCCAGAATTGACCTAAATTTCTTAACTTCAAAGCCCAGAATCACAACTCTTGAAAATTGTATAGTATCTTATTATTTACAGTAAAAGTTGAGATAGAAAAAAAACAGAGAATAGCATTTCTGTCTTGGATTCATCAAGAATGATAATCCTATTTGAACCAACATGACTCTAAGAGAATCATTTCAAACTTATAGTAATCCCTGTAAAATAAGTACTGCAAAAAGAACTCTAAAAGATAGGCTTATTTCTAGAAGAATCCTTAGTATAATATAACAATATAACAATAAATATAGTATTTATTGTTTTAACTTTTTAAGACTGTGACCAAAACAAGTTGTAAGTTGTAATATTTGAGAGGCATAATTTAGTGAAGTGTATTATTTTATATTATAGATGTCTATAAATGTTTTTCTATTATGTATTTTTAGCTCCACATATTCTGACAGGATGGAAATGCAGAAACAAATTAGAAGGATTATGGTAACTTCAATAAGAAAATGTGTTGGAGATCTCCTAATCTAATTATTTAAATATTTTCTACAGAGCCCTTGGGTTCTGTGGGGATGACTCAGAGCCCAAATGAGATGTGACTGGAAAGGGCAAGGGCCACAGTTCTTGCTAACTTTGACCAGAATAGCTGTTCTTTTAACTACCTTTATGTTTTGGGATTGCACGTAAAATAAGTACTAGTCTAATGCCCTTCTGTTTCCACATGATGAAACACAACCAGATTTAAATGATTGATTTAACTAGCTTGAATGTGAATCTGCATATTACTCATGTCTGGGGAATCATGGCTTTGTAAACACACCTAGATATCGTGTAAAGTAAGAGTGTGAAAAGGAGCTTAATTTTAAAAGTTAACTTTCATCATTCATATTGTACCTGTTGTTGCATTAATCATAACCAAAACTCTAAAACTGGGTTTTGTGGGTAGATACTGTATTTATTACGTGAGGAAGACTGTGTATCAAAAGAATCACAGCATGTGTCTAGTGGAAAACAGAGGTGTGTGATCTGGCTTCCTATTCCAAGGAAAAGTGCAAGGAAGATTTATGGATAGAATAGGAAATTTGATATACTCACTCATGAGTACAAAAATGTCATACAGATCCTGGCATTCATTTGTGGTACAAGTATGTACTCTTGTAATCTGAAACTGTTTTAAAGTTTTGTAGTTCACATGCCAGGAAATTTTACCTCTGGCCAAGCCTTTCCTTGGGGGGGTTTCCCAGGGAACACAGCTCTATCCACACATCTGAATAATTACAGATTCTCTGGGAACGTTCTCTGATTTTCTGACCTATTTACTGGACATGCATCTTATAGCTCAGTCTCAGTTCCTACCACCAGGTTTCCAACATAATGGAAAGGCATAACGCTCATAAGTTCATCCTAGAAACACTCCGTAGATATGACAGCAAAAAAAGAAACAGAAAAATTCTATTTCCTCTTTCAAAGATAGCCCACATATAGATATACTCATGAGTTCTACAAATGAGAATTATCTATGAGCTGACACAGCTAATCTCCCTATAGACTCAAGAAAGGTATGCAATTAGCAGTATCTTAAAACATGCTTTCTTATTTTCTCTTCTTGACCTAAGTCCCAGTAATTAGTTTTCTTTCCTGTACCTGTGATTATTCTTTGTTTTCTAAATTTAAGTACTTTAAGCAACCAGTAAATTACTACAGATATCAATGTCTTATCTATTTCTTATGATGAAGAAATAACAATAAAGAATAACATTTAATCTAATTGGTAGGTAAAATAAATTTTAATATGTAAGAAGCTACACTATTAAGAAAACCAAGTATGCAAGGCAAAAATTTTATATGCTCTAAATAGCTGCATTTGAGAGAAGAGTGGCGACAAACAATACTGGTTTCCAAAGATAAACATAAGTGGAAAAGCTGTTAAGTAAAACATGCTGAGTAACCTGAACTTTTCTCTTATGTACTCAGTGCATGTCTTACATAATGTGTTTGTCCCTCTTTTGCTTCAGGTGAATAAAACTATAGTTGACCCTTGAACAAAACAGGTTTGAACTTTGTGAGCCCACTTTTTTTTTTTTTTTTTTTTGCGGTACGTGGGCCTCTCACCATTGTGGCCTCTCCAGCCGCAGAGAACAGGCTCCAGACGCAGAGGCTCTGCGGCCATGGCTCACAGGCCCAGCCGCTCCGCGGCATGTGGGACCGTCCCGAACTGGGGCACGAACCCATGTCCCCTGCATCAGCAGGTGGACCCTCAACCACCACGCCACCAGGGAATCCCATGAGTCCACTTTTACACAGAATTTTTTCAATAAGTACTACAGTACTACCCGACCACAATGTGTAGTTGGTTGGATCCACGGATGCAGAATCACAGATAAGGAGGGCTTACTGTATAGTTAGTTATATATGGTTCTTCCACTGTGCACAGTGTCCATGCCTGTTACCCCTCTGTGTTGTTCAAGGGTCAAATGTATTTGGAATTTTGTAGTATGAAGCATAAGGTTAAAGCACGATTATAACAGCAATACTTAATCATGCTGACAAGACACTGAAGCATAATTAATGGACTCACGGTCCCCCCTTATCCACAAGTGTGGGGAGATACCTTATAAGACCCTCAGCATGTGCCTGAAACCATGGAAAGCAGGATAGCACCAAACCCTAAGTAGTCCCCCCTTATACATGATTTTGCTTTCTACATGTTCAGTTACCCTCAGTTGGCCTTGTTTGACCATGGGTAAGTAAAACTATAGAAAGCAAAGCTGCTGATAAAGCAAGACTACATTCATGTGAAATATCTTGCCTGTTCTTACAGGAAAACGTGGAAATTTACATCAAGGTAATGAAAGTGAGTCAGGCAGCTCAAAATTTGAAAAAGTAGGTAAAATCAATCTTTTTCTGTTGAAAATATCAGTACACGTATGCAGGAACGTTAGAGTAACTCTTGTATCTTTGCTTATGCATCATCCAGACAATGTTAGACTAAGAACTGTCTAACCATTCAATTCAACACAATAAATTATTGACACTTCTGTTTTCTGATGAGCTTGACTCAACAGCAGTGGGCTGTGTACACTATCTCACTTCAGTTTTAAGTTCAAAGCAGACAGAGTCTAGGCAGTACCCAGGTCTGCCCATAACTTGACACCTTTGGACTCAGGGTCCTTGCAAGTCATAATAATGAGTTTTAAGGTTTAGAAAGTGAAGCACTGAAGAATATGTTGCCCCCTGGGTTCTCTAATGTACTTTCTTGGGACTCTTCTCCCTTTGGGACCCTTCCCTGTAGTCCATGGGCTGCTTGAATAAAGGAGAATGATTCTGGGAAAGGCCAGGTAAATTCTCAACTTAGTGATGGCACAGAATCTGAAAAGTGGCAGATATACACACATATATCCATTTTAGAAACAGTAGTTCTGTAAATTTTAGAACAATTTGGTACAGTCTCCCAAGACTGAACTAGGAAAAAATAGAAAATATGAACAGACCAAGCATTGAAATTGAAACTGTAATTTAAAAACTTCCAACAAACAAAACTCCAGGACCTGATGGCTACACGGGCAAATTCTATCAAACATTTAGAGAAGAGCTAACATCTACCCTTCTCAAACTATTCCAAAAAAATGCAGAGTAAGGAAAACTCCCAAATGCATTCTATGAGGCCACCATCACCCTGATACCAAAACCAGACAAAGATACCACAAAAAAAGAAAATTACAGGCCAATATCACTGATGAACATAGACTCAAAAATCCTCAACAAAATATTAGCAATATGAATCCAACAATACATTAAATGAATTACACACCATGATCAAGTGGGATTTACCCCAGGGATGCAAGGGTTTTTCAATATCCACAAATCAATTGGTGTGATACACCACATCAACAAATTTAAGAATAAAAACCATATGATCATCTCAATAGATGCAGAAAAAGCTTTTGAAAAAATTCAGCATGGACTTATGATAAAAACTCTCCAGAAAGGGGGCATAGAGGGAACCTACCTCAACATAATAAAGGCCATATACAATAAACCCACAGCAAACATCATTCTCAATGGGGAAAAACTGAAAGCATTTCCTCTAAGATCAGGAACAAGACAAGGATGTCCACTCTTGCCACTTTTATTCAACACAGTTTTGGAAGTCCTAGCTACAGCAATCAGAAAAGAAAAAGAAATAAAAGGAATCCAAATTGGAAAAGAAGTTAAACTGTTACTGTTTGCAGGTGTCATGGTACTATACATAGAAAATCCTAAAGATGCTACCAGAAAACTACTAAGCTCATCAATGAATTTGGTAAAGTTGCAGATTACAAAATTAATACACAGAAATCTGTTTCATTTCTATACATTAACAATGAAAGATCAGAAAGAGAAATTCAAGAAATAATCACACCTACCATCGCATCAAAAAGAATAAAATAGCTATGAATAAACCTACCTAAGGAGACAAAAGGCCTGTACTCAGAAAACTATAAGGTGCTGATGAAAGAAATCAAAGATGACACAAACAGATGGAAAGATATACCATGTTCCTGGATTGGATGAATCAATATTGTCAAAATGACTATACTACCCATGGCAATCTACAGATTCAGTGCAATCTCTATCAAATATCAATGCCATTTTTCACAGAACCAGCACAAAAAAAATCTTAAAATTTGTATAGAGAAACAAAAGATAGCCATGGCAATCTTGAGAAAGAAAAAAGGAGCTGGAGAAATCAGGATCCCTGATTTCAGACTATACTACAAAGGTATAGTTAGGTACAGGCACAAAAATAGAAATATAGATCAATGGAACAGGATTGAAAGTCCAGAGATAAACCCACACACCCATGGTCAATTAACCTATGACAAAGGAGGCAAGGCTGTACAATGGAGAAAAGACAGTCTCTTCAATAAATGGTGCTGGAAAACTGGACAGCTACATGTAAAAAAAATAAAATTAGATCATTCTTTAACACCATATTAAAAAAATAAGTTCAAAATGGATTAAAGACCTAAATGTGAGACTGAACACTATAAAACTCCTAGAGGAAAACACAGGCACAACACTCTGACATAAATTGCATCAATATCTTTTTCAATCTATCTCCCACCGTAATGGAAATAAGAAAATAAAATAAACAAATGGTACCTAGTTAAACTCAAAAGCTTTTGCACAGCAAGGGAAACCATAAACAAAATGAATAGAACAATTTTTATTCCACCTGTCAGAATTGCAAAGGACATTGATATTGAATAATTATTAGTGGTACTTATACAGAAAATAAAATATCTTTCCGAAAGAGATGACTTATCTTTGAGCTATATTTTTTTGTTATGTAAACAAAACTGGAATTTGACTCTGGGGATTTTCTGTCCCAACTTTTTAATGAGTTGGAACCATAGGTTTCTACAGAGATTTTCCTTCAGCTTCCTAAAGATGGGACAGGATACTGTTAGCTGGGAGGTGGGAGATCAAGTTAGGAATTGGGGTCAGGGTTCCCACCACTGCTATAATCATAGTCATTCTGCCTGGTCTTCCATGTAAGAAACTGAGTGAAAAACTGGTTCAGCTGCTTAAAATAAAAACTGCTTAAATTAAAAAATGCAGACCTCATCTTAGCATCTTATTTTACACATGAGGAAATTGAGGAAGAGCGTGCTCATGGTCACCTGGCAAGAGAGTGGCAAGACATTTGTTTAATCTCCAGTCTACCAGACTCAGTTACACCAGGTTGGATCCCTGTATTCTGATAACCTGTAGGTGAGAACTGGGTAATGGTCTATGACAGCGGTCCCCAACCTTTTGGCACCAGGGACCAGTTTCGTGGAAGACAATTTTTCCATGGGTCAGGGAGGGGGGATGGTTTCGGGATGATTCAAAGACATTACATTTATTGTGCACTTTATTTCTATTATTATTACATTGTAATATATAATGAAATAATTATACAAATAACCATAATGCAGAATCAGTGGGAGCCCTGAGCTTGTTTTCACTTGCTACTCACTGATAGGGTTTTGATATGAGTCTGCAAGCAATTGATTTATTATGGTCTCTCTGCAGTCAAACCTCTCTGTCAATGATAATCTGTATTTGCAGCCACTCCCCAGCACTAGCATCAACACCTTAGCTACATCTCAGATCATCAGGCATTAGATTCTCATAAGGAGCACACAATCTAGATCTCTTGCATGTGCAGTTCATGAACAGTAGGGTTTGAGCCCCTATAAGAATCTAATGCTGCCACTGATCTGACAGGAGGTGGAGCTCAGGCAGTAATGCAAGTGATAGGGAGCGGCTGTAAATACAGATGAAGCTTCGCTTGCTTACCTGCTGCTCACCTCCTGCTGTGAAGCCCAGTTCCTAACAGGCCATGGACCAGTACTGGTCCATGGTCTGGCGGTTGGGGACCCCTGGTCTATGAAATGGGCAGTCAGTAAAATATTACTTAATCAGCTCGCCTGAATAAGATCACTTGTATATACTACAGAACACCTGGATGATAGTCTCTACTTAGCAATTACAATGATCATTTAAAAGATGATGTTTCACAAAATTTTTAAGGGGCTCTGCAATTATCCTTTGCAAAGGAGATCCTACTTGAGACAATCTAGTCATTACTATCAGGTTTAAATAACTTGTTCCATTGCATTATGACAACCCTGGTCAAAGCCATAGGAGGTAGTGTGTTATTTTTCACCTTTCATCCCCAAGCAATTAATAAAAATCCTACCCTACTTGCTCAGGGACATATAAAATTCCATAGGAAAAGTAAATCACTTGTTTAGGCTTCTGATTTCTCCAATATAAACATTTTGTTTACATTGGAAAAATCATGTGACACTAATGACTATACAAAAGTTACTTAGCTACCAAGACCTCAGTGTGAATCACTTTGTTCATCCTGATTTACAGTGGAAGTATCCTAGGTATTAGGCATAGGTAAAGGGAAATCCTAAAGAAAAATAAATAAATAAACTGCCATGAAAGGAGGAACCAAGATGGCAGAGTAGAAGGACGGGCTCTCACTCCCTCTTGTGAGAACAACGGAATCACGACGAGCTGCTGACAATCATCAACAGGAAGACATTGGAACTCACCAAAAAAGATACCCCACATCCAGAGAAAAAGGAGAAGACACAATGAGACAGTAGGAGGGGTACAATCACAGTAAAATCAAAACCCTCAACTGCTAGGTGGGTCACTCACAGACTGGAGAACACTTATACCACAGAAGACCACCCACTGAAGTGAAAGATCTGAGCCCCATGTCAGGCTTCCCAACCTGGGGGTCCAGCAACGGGAGGAGGAATTCCTAGCTAAAAAGACTTTGAAGTGTAGTGGGAATTGATTGCAGGACTTTGACAGGACTGGGGGAAACACAGACTCCACTGTTGGAGGGCACACACAAAGTAGTGTGCACATCGGGACCCAGGGGAAGGAGCAGTGACCCCAGGGGAGACTGTATCAGACCTACCTGTTAGTGTTGTAGGGTCTCCTGCAGAGGCGGGGGGTGGCTGAGGCTCACCATGGGGACAAGGACACTGGCAGCAGAAGTTCTAGGAAGTACTCCTTGGCGTGAGCCTTCCCAGAGTCTGTTATTAGACCCAACAAAGAGCTCAGGTAGGCTTCAGTGTTGGGTTCCCTCAGGCCAAACAACCAACAGGGAGGGAACTCAGCCCCACCCATAAACAGTCAAGTGGATTAAAGTTTAACTGAGCTCTGCCCACCAGAGCAACAGTCAGCTCTACTCACCACCAGTCCCTCCCATAAGAAAACTTACACAAGCCTCTTAGATAGCCTCATCCACAAGAGAGCAGAAGGCAGAAGCAAGAAGAACTATAATTCTGCAGCTTCTGGGACAAAAACCACATTCACAGAGAGATAGACAAGATGAAAAGGCAGAGGGCTATGGACCAGATGAAGGAACAAGATAAAACCCCAGAAAAATAACGAAATGAAGTGGAGGTAGGCAACCTTCAAGAAAAAGAATTCAGAATAATGATAGTGAAGATGATCCAGGACCCCGGAAAAAGAATGGAGGCAAAGGTTGAGAAGATGCAAAAAATGTTTAACAAAGACCTAGAAGAATTAAAGAACAAACAAACAGAGATGTATAATACAATAACTGAAATGAAAATTATACTAGAAGAAATCAATAGCAGAATACCTGAGGCAGAAGAAAGGATAAGTGACCTGGAAGACAGAATGGTGGAATTCACTGCTTCAAAACAGAAAAAAGAATAAAGAATGAAAAGAAATGAAGACAGCCTAAAAAGTCTCCGGGACAATATTAAATGTAACAACATTCGCATTATAGGGGTCCCAGAAGGAGAAGAGACAGAGAAAGGATGAGAGAAAATATTTGAATAGATTATAGTAAAAAACTTCCCTAACATGGGAAAGGAAATAGCCACCCAGGTCCAGGAAGTGCAGCAAATGCCATACAAGATAAATCCAAGTAGAAACATGCCGAGACACATAGTAATCAAATTGGCAAAAGTTAAAGACAAAGAAAAATTATTGAAAGCAGCAAGGGGAAAATGACAAATAACATACAAGGGAACTCCCATAAGATTAACAGCTGATTTGTCAGCAGAAACACTACACAGCAGAAGGGAGTGGCATGATAATACATAAAGTGATGAAAGGGAAGAACCTACAACCAAGAGTACTCTACCCAGCAAGGATCTCATTCAGACTCGATGGAGAAACCAAAAGCTTTACAAAGCAAAAGCTAAGAGAATTCAGCACCACCAAACCACCTCTACAACAAATGATAAATAAATTTCTCTAAGTGGGAAACACAAGAGAAGAAAAGGACCTACAAAAACAAACCGAAAACAATTAAGAAAATGGTCATAGGAACATACATATCGATAATTACCTTAAACGTGAATGGATTAAATGCTCCAACCAAAAGACACAGGCTTGCTGTAAGGATACAAAAACAAGACCCATATATATGCTGGCTACAAGAGGCTCACTTCAGACCTAGGGACACATAGAGAGTGAAAGTGAGGGGAAGGAAAAAGATATTCCATGCAAATGGAAATTAAAAGAAAGCTGGAGTAGCTATACTCATATCAGATAAAATAGACTTTAAAATAAAGAATGTTACAAGAGACAAGGAAGGACACTACATAATGATCAAGGGATCAATCCAAGAAGAAGATATAACAATTATAAATATATACACACCCAACACAGGAGCACCTCGATACATAAGGCAACTGCTAACAGCTATAAAAGAGGAAATCGACAGTAACACAATAATAGTGGGGGACTTTAACACCTCACTTACACCAATGGACAGATCATCCAAAATGAAAATAAATAAGGAAACAGAAGCTTTAAATGCCACAATAGACCAGATAGATTTAATTGATATTTATAGGACATTCCATCCAAAAACAGCAGATTACACTTGCTTTTCCAGTACACACAGAACGTTCTCCTGGATAGATCACATCTTGTGTCACAAATCAAGCCCCAGTAAATTTAAGAAAATGGAAATCATATCCAGCATCTTTTCTGACCACAATTCTATGAGATTAGAAATCAATTACAGGGAAAAACATGTAAAAAACACAAACACATGGAGGCTAAACAATATGTTACTAAATAACCAAGAGATCACTGAAGAAATCAAAGAGGAAATAAAAAAAATACCTACAGAAAAATGAAAATGAAAACATGACAATGCAAAACCTATGGGATGCAGCAAAAGCAGTTCTAAGAAGGAAATTTATAGCTATACAAGCCTATCTCAAGAAACAAGAAATACCTCAAATTAAAAATCTAACCTTACACCTCAAGGAACTAGAGAAGGAAGAACAAACAAAACCCAAAGTTAGCAGAAGGAAAGAAATAATAAAGATTACAGCAGAAATAAATGAAATAGAAACAAAGAAAACAGCAAACATCAATGAAATGAAAACCTGGTTCTTTGAGAAGATAAACAAAATTGATAAACCATTAGCTAGACACATCAAGAAAAAGAAGGAGAGAACTCAAATCAATAAAATTAGAAATGAAAAAGGAGAAGTTACAACAGACACCACTGAAATACAAAGCATCCTAAGAGACTACTACAAGCAACTCTATGCCAATAAAATGGACAACCTGGAAGAAATGGACAAATTCTTAGAAAGGTATAACCTTCCAAGACTGAACCAGGAAGAAATAGAAAATATGAACAGACCAATCACAAGTAATGACATTCAAACTGTGATTAAAAATCTGCCAACAAACAAAAGTCCAGGACCAGATGGCTTCACAGGTGAATTCTATCAAACATTTAGAGAAGAGCTAACACCCATCCTTCTCAAACTCTTCGAAAAAACTGCAGATGAAGGAACACTCCCAAACTCATTCTATGAGGCCACCATCACCCTGATACCAAAACCAGACAAAGAAACTAAAAAAAAAAAGAAAATTACAGACCAGTATCACTGAAGAATATAGATGCAAAGATCCTCAACAAAATACTAGCAAACAGAATCCAACAACACACTAAAAGGATCATATACCATGATCAAGTGAGATTTATCCCAGGGATGTGAGGATTCATCAATATACACAAATCAATCAATCTGATACACCATATTAACAAATTGAAGAATGAAAACCATAGGATCATCTCAGTAGATGCAGAAAAAGCTTTTGACAAAATTCAACACCCATTTATGATAAAAAAAAAACTCTCCAGAAAGTGGGCATAGAGGGCGCCTACCTCAACATAATAAAGGCCATATACGACAAACCCACAGCAAACATCATTCTCAATGGTGAAAAACTGAAAGCATTTCCTCTAAGATCAGGAACAAGACAAGGATGTCCACTCTCACCACTATTATTCAACATAGTCTTGGAAGT
Source organism: Mesoplodon densirostris (assembly GCF_025265405.1). NCBI lineage: Eukaryota > Metazoa > Chordata > Mammalia > Artiodactyla > Ziphiidae > Mesoplodon > Mesoplodon densirostris. The sequence goes on along the minus strand of NC_082669.1, from coordinate 11,596,494 downwards.
CCTAGCCATGGCAATCAGAAGAGAAAAAGAAATAAAAGGAATACAAATTGGAAAAGAAGAAATAAGACTGTCACTGTTTGCAGATGACATGATACTATACATAGAGAATCCTACAAAGGCCACCAGAAAGCTACTAGAGCTAATCAATGAATTTGGTAAAGTTGCAGGATACAAAATTAATGCACAGAAATCTCTTGCATTCCTATACACTAATGATGAAAAATCTGAAAGAGAAATTAAGGAAACACTCCCATTTACCACTGCAACAAAAAGAATAATATATCTAGGAATAAACCTACATAGGGAGAAAAAAGATCTGAATGCAGAAATCTATAAGACACTGATGAAAGAAATTAAAGATGATACAAACAAGTGGAGAGATACACCATGTTCTTGGATTGGAAGAATCAATATTGTGAAAACGTCTATATTATCCAAAGCAATCTACAGATTCAATGCAATCCCTATCAATTTACAATGGCATTATTTATGGAACTAGAACAAATAATCTTAAAATTTGTATGGAGACACAAAAGACCCCAAATAACCATAGCAGTCTTGAGGGAAATAAACGGAGCTGGAGGAATTAGACTCCCTGACTTCAGACTATACTACAAAGCTACAGTAATCAAGACAGTATGGTACTGGCACAAAAACAGAAACATTGATCAATGGAACAAGATAGAAAGCCCAGAGGTAAACCCACACACCTATGGTCAGCTAATCTATGACAAAGGAGGCAAGGATATACAATGGAGAAAAGACAGTCTCTTCAATAAGTGGCGCTGGGAAAACTGGACAGCTACATGTAAAAGAATGAAATTAGAACACTCCCTAATGCCATACACAAAAATAAACTCAAAATGAATTACGGACCTAAATGTAAGACTAGACACTATAAATCTCTTAGAGGAAAACATAGGAAGAGCACTCTTTGACGTAAAGCACAGCAAGATCTTTTTGATCCACTTCCTAGAGTACTGGAAATAAAAACAAAAATAAACGAATGGGACTTAATGAAACTTCAAAGGTTTTGCACAGCAAAGGAAACCATAAACAAGATGAAAATACAACCCTCAGAACTGGATAAAATATTTGCAAAGAAATCAACAAAGGATTAATGTCCAAAATATATAAACAGCTCATGCAGCTCAAGATAAAGAAACAAACAGCCCAATCAAAAAATGGGCAGAAGACCTACATAGACATTTCTCCAAAGAAGACATACAGATTGCCAAGAAGCATATGAAAAGCTGCTCAACATTACTAATAATTAGAGAAATGCAAATCAAAACTACAATGAGGTATCACCTCACACCAGTTAGAATGGGCATCATCAGAAAATCTACAAACAACAAATGCTGGAGAGGGTGTGGAGAAAAGGGAACCCTCTTGAACTGTTGGTGGCAATGTAAATTGATATAGCCACTATGGAGAACAGTATGGAGGTTCTTTAAAAAATGAAAAATAGAATTACCATATGATCCAGCCATCCCATTACTGGACATATTCCAGAGAAAACCATAATTCAAAAAGACACATGCACCCCAATGTTCATTGCAGCACTATTTACAATAGCCAGGTCATGGAAGCAACCTAAATGCCCACTGACAGATGAATGGATAAAAAAGTTGTGGTACATATATACAATGGAATATTACTCAGCCATAAAAAGGAAGAAAGTTGAGTCATTTTTTGAGACGTGGATGGATCTAGAGACTCTCATACAGAGTGAAGTATGTCAGAAGGAGAAAAACAAATATTGTATATTAACATGTGTATGTGGAACCTAGAAAAATGGTACAGATAAACTGGTTTGCAGGGCAGAAGTTGAGACACAGATATAGAGAATAAATGTATGGACACCAAGGGGGGGAAAGCCACAGTGGGGTGGGGATGGTGGTGTGCTGAATTGGACGATTGAGATTGACATGTATACACTGATGTGTATAAAATTGATGACTAATAAGAACCTGCTGTATAAAAAAATACTGCCATGAAAATGGTTATAATTTTGTTATACATTTGGGGGAAAACCTAACTTTCCTTATTTTCTTAAAGTATTAATTAATATCAAGACTTTAAAATAATTAAATGGTTCCTCAAGTGGAGAGAAATACTAGTAAAATCATCAGAGAGGTATTTCTACCACTACAAAGCTATGGAGGGAAAAACTGAGACCATAACAAAATATAATTTTTATTATTATAGTCACGAGGATGACAAAAATATTGTTTGTGTGTCTTTTCTGTCTGTAGCCTCCATTCTGTTGGCATTTTTGTTTTCCTTTGCCAGGGGCATTTTGAAGCAGGAAATAATTTTTTATAAATACAAAGCACATTCCATTTATCAATGTCAGGTCAACCCCATTTAAAAAAATGCTGTTGCAAACAAAATATCTCAAATGAACAGGGTTTTGAATACTAGAATAGCAAATTCTTACTAACTTTGTTACAAAAGGATCTACCAATTCCACTAAGAGTTTTCTTTCAATCTTTATGAAAGGAGCATATATTATATGAAGATACCAAAGATAAGACTGACTAGGTGAAATACATACTGACACAATCTACATATTTTAACAGAATTGGCATGAGTCAGCTGCCCATGACAAAATGAACAATATTGCACTTGAATATGTTAAAAAATTAATTTGAGACTAGTAAGAAACCAATGCTGTGACAGAAACTAGTTATCCTCTACCTTACATATTTTCTTCAAATCTTTTTTCCTCCCAACTATCTAAAAGTCAGTTATTAAAAACTAAATTGAAAATACTCTTCTTTAAAATATTTCAATGTTTTCAACACTGTGCATAAGAAAGAATTCAGGCATGAACTCAATATTCCTGACAGTGGAACTTTCTTTTAATGGTGCTTATAATTTTGATGATATTAGAGACCATTCTAGTATTATTTTCCCAACTTACTCATGCTTTTCTGTTTTAAGAGATGGCTTATAAATGATTAGAAAAATTGATTTCTTCATAGACTCATCAGATCATTTCCTATAAAATCCCTACCTTTCTATTTGTGAAAAAGGAATAGTAAAGAAAACATCTGTCACTGTATTTGCTTAGCATTTGGATGGAAAAGACATCAGTCCACCCACATTCAGTTTGCAGGAGAACTCCAGGTAGGGTGCAGACAGATGGTTGTGTTTGAGTGGAGAAGCCAGATAGAGGATAAAGATGCCCGTAAGTGTCCCAGTCTGATGGAAGGTAGGCAGGGGGTGAGAGTACAGTAAGCATATTCTCCTTAGTTAGTATTTCAGTGTGTTAATCATCCATAGAAAGAAAAGTTAAAAGAGGAGAATTTTAAAGAAATGCTCTATGTGACAATATTTATTACTTCTACCACTGGTAGGTAGTTCAAATCAAGAAAGGAAAAAACCTAGAAAGTTTTGTATATTAAAAAAAAGCATCTGTTTATTTATAACTGGCAAAATGATCTGTTTCAGTTGCATGTTTACTTTGATCTTTTTCTACTGGTATTTAAGTTTCTGCTTTGTGATCTCCTTCCAATGATAGAACCAGACCTCCTGGAAACCACGTTCATCAGACCTGAGAGTCTGAAAGAAGCAGGTGCTGAACCTTAGCTGTCCCCCTGAACAAGAAACATGGGCTGCGATCGAAACTGCGGGCTCATCGCAGGTGCTGTCATCGGTGCAGTCCTGGCTGTGTTTGGAGGTATTCTAATGCCAGTTGGAGACATGCTTATTGAGAAGACAGTTAAAAAGGTACAAGTATTATCAAGAATATTTCTTGTCATCCTGATTCATTCTACCTTCCATCCCGTTTTGGCTTAGGGTGCCTGTTTTATATTTCATTGTAACTGGCAATTTTGTGTCTTCGACACAAAGGTCATAATGAACAATTGAAACTCTACATGATAGAGAAATGGTCAAAGCATGATGTATATTCTATATGAATGCACTGTCATCTTAAGTCTAAATATCCAAATTTTGATTAAAAACCATAGTAGGTATGCAGATTAATAGAAATAATTGCTTTTAGTTATGTCCAAAGAGTATGTTGATATGCTTTTTTTTTGCATACAATATACCATTTTTTATTGAGAGAAATATTCATTAAATTCTGTTGTACTTTACACATTTCAAAAGTTTCACACACAGGATTTCATATAATCCCATAATAACCATTGTCCCCCCACCCCTATATTGCCCCTTCTTCCTCCTCTCTCCTTACTGGTAACCACTAGTTTGTTCTCTATATCTGTGAGTCTGCTTTTTTTGTGTTTTATTCACTAGTTTGTTGTATTTTTTAGATTCCACTGTAAGTCATATCATACAGTATTTTCTTTGTTTGATTAATTTCACTTAGCATAATACCCTCCACATCCATCCATGTTGCTTCAAATGGCAAAATTTCATTTTTTTTTTTATGGCTGAGTTGTATTGCATTGTGTATATATACCAACGCATCTTTATCCATTCACCTGTTGGTGGACACTTAGGTTGCTTCCATACCTTGGCAATTGTAAATAATGCAGCTATGATCATTGGGGTGCATGTATCTTTTCAAATTAGTGTTTTTGTTTTTTTGGACATATACCCAGGAGTGAAGCTGCTGGGTCATATGGTAGTTCTATTTTTAGCTTTTTGAGGAACCTCCATACTGTTCTCCACAGTGGGGGCACCAATTTACATTCTCACCAACAGTGTACGAGGGGTTCCCTTTTCTCTACATCCTCACCAACATTTGTTATTTGTGTTCTTTTTGATAATAGCCATTCTGACATGTGTGAGGTGATACCTCCTTGTGGTTTTGATCTGCATTTTCCTGATGATTAGCAATTTTGAGCATATTCTCATGTGGCTGTTGGCCATCTGCATTCCCTCTTTGAAAAAATGTCTGTTCAGTTCTTCTGCCTATTTTAAAAGTTGTTTTTTGTGTGTGTGTATGTGTATTGAGTTGTATGAGATGTTTATATATTGTTGATATTAACCCATTATTGGCAGTCATGTCATTTACAAATAGTTTCTCCCATTCAGTAGGTTGTCTTTTTTGTGTATGGTTTCCTCTACTGTGGAAAAGGTTTTAGGTTTAACTAGGTCCCATTTATTTATTTTTGCTTTTATTTCCTTTGCCTTTGGAGACAGACCCAAAAAATATTGCTGCAATTTATGTCAAAGAGTGTTCTGCCTATGTTTTCCTCTAGGAGTTTTATGACATATAGTTTTACATTTAAGACTTTAATCCATTTTGAGTTTATTTTTGCATATGGTGTGAGAGAGTGTTCTAATTTCACTGATTTACATGAGGTTGTCCGGCTTTCCCAGCACGACTTGCTGAAGAGACGGTCTTTTCTCCATTGTATATTCTTGCCTCCTTTGTTGATGATTAAATGACCATAGGGTGTAGTTATTTCTGGGCCCTCTATTCTGCTCCATTGACCTATGTGTCTATTTTTGTGCCAGTATATTACTGTCACTTTGTTTTATAATGTAAACTCAGGGAGTTTGATTCCTCTGGCACTGTTCTTCTTTCTCAAAATTGTTTTAGCTATTTGGTGTCTTTTGTGTTTCCACACAAATTTTAAAATTATTTGTTCTAGTTCTGTGAAAAATGTCATTGGTATTTTGATAGGGATTGCATTGAACCTGTAGATTTCCTTGGGTAGTATGGTAATTTAATAATATTAATTCTTCCAACCGAAGGATGCAGTGTATCTTTCCAGCTGCTTGTGTCATCTTCAACTTCTTTCACCAGTGTCTTACATTTCTGCAAGTATAGGTCTTTTACTTCCTTAGGTAGGTTTATTTTGGTATTTTATTCTTTTTGGTATCATGGTAAATGGGATTGTTTCCTTAATTTCCCATTCCAATAGTTCATTGTTAGTGTATAGAAATGCAACAGATTCTTTTATATTAGTTTTGTATCCTGCAACTTTACTGAATTCACTGATGGGCTCTTGTACTTTTCTTGTGTTGTACTGAAGATTTCCTACATATAATATCATGTCATCTGCAAACAGTGACAGCTTTACTTCTTCCTTTCCAATTTGGATTCCTTTTATTTCTTTTTCTTCTCTGATTGGTGTGGTTAGGACTTCCAAAACTATGTTGAATAAAAGTGACATGAGTGTGTGTTCTTATCTTATTCCTGATCTTTAGAGAAAATGCTTTCAACTTTTCACCATTGAGTATGATGTTAGCTGTGGGTTGTCATGTATGACCTTTATTATGTTGAGGTATGTTCTCTCTGTGCCCAGTTTCTAGAGAGTTTTTCTCATAAATGGATGTATAATTTTAACAAAAACTTTTTCTGCATCTATTGAGATGATCATATGGTTTTTTATTCTTCAATTTGTTAATGTGGTGTATCCCACTGACTGATTTGCAGATGTTGAAAAATACTTCCATCCCTGGAATAAATCCCACTTGATCATAATATATGAACCTTTTAATGTATTGTTGGATTTGGTTTGCTAATATTTTCTTGAGGATTTTTGAATCTATGTTCATCAGAGATATTGGCCTTTAATTATCTTTTTTTTGTAATATTTTTGTCTGCTTCTGGTATCAGGGTGATGCTGACCTCATAGAATGAGTTTGGAAATACTCCTTCCTCTGAAATGTTTTGGAATAGTTTGAGAAGGATAGGTGTAAATTATTCTCTAAACGTTTAGTAGAATTCACCTGTAAAGCCATCTGGTCCTGGACTTCTCTTCTTGGGAGTTTTAAAATTACTGATTCAATTTCATTACTGGTAATTGGTCTGTTCATATTTTCTACTTCTTCCTGGTTCAGTCTTGGAAGAATGTACCTTTCTAAGAATTTATCCATTTCTTGGTCTAGGTTGTCCATTTTATTGGCACACAGTTGTTCACAGCAGTCTCTTATTTTTTGCATTTCTGTGGTGTTAGTTGTAACTTCTTTTTCATTTCTAATTTTATTATTTGGGCCATTTCTCTTTTTCTTCTAATGAGTCTGGCTAAAGGTTTATCAATTTTATTTATCTTTTCCAAGAACTAGTTTCTAGTTTTGTTGATGTTTATCTTCTTTTTGTATCCATTTCATTTATTTCTGCTCTTACCTTTATGATCTCTTTCCTTTTCACTTTCATTTGTCTCTAGGTAATTTTTGATTTCCTCTTTGATTTCTTCAGTGATCCATTGGCTGTTTAGAAGTACATTATATAGCCTCCATACGTTTTTCTTTTTCCAGCTTTCTTTTTCGTGTCATTTAAGACTCCCTTTTAATAAGATTATTGCACAGTCTGCACATAATAAAAGGCACTCTGGTCTAGTGTGGTGGAGTACATAGAACTGATGGGTGATAGGATACAATGGAATAAAAGGACTAAATAGGGAGAGGAGTGAAATCTGCAAACTGTAAGATAACCAGTTGAGTTACTGAAGGAGATGTATTCCTTAGAAGAATAAAAGACAGAGGTTTTAGAAGTGATTTGATATGAACATCAGTATGTATTTCAAAGGTCAGTGCTCAGGGCTTCTCTGGTGGCGCAGTGGTTGAGAGTCCACCTGTCGATGCAGGGGACACGGGTTTGTGCCCTGGTCCAGGAAGATTCCACATGCCATGGAGTGGCTGGGCCCGTGAGCCATGGCCACTGAGCCTGTGCATCCGGAGCCTGTGCTCCGCAACGGCGGAGGCCACAACAGTGAGAGGTCCGCGTACCACCAAAAAAAAAAAAAAAAAAAAAAAGGTCAGTGCTCAGAGAGATTTGATCATTACTATAGAGATTACAGATAAAACTAATAGGTTCACTTTCTAGAGAGTCTGAATGTAGAGACAAAAAGACAGAAAAAGTGGTCAACAGTAGGAGTCACATCTCTGAATTATGTGTAAACCCAGTGAGCCAAGTGTCTTACCCTTACCTCAAGAGCATTTAAGTTAATGCTGCTATTTTACAAATATATTCAAGTTTTACTACAGGTCAGTTTTTGTTTACCATTGAAATCATTGCAGATTACTTGTTTCATTTAATGGACTAATACCAAATTGGGAAAGTTATTACCTGCATACAAACACCATTTAAAAAAAAAAAGAAGAATGAAAGTGCTTAATTTTAACAGATCAGAAAATCATCTTATGATGTTATCTAATTTTTAAAGTATAGAGTTGGTACTCTATGATAGCTTTCAATTCTAAAAGATGGCCCCCAGACTCCAGCATTTGAAATGGCCTAAAATAGTCCATAGAGTTTACTTCACACACACACACACACACACACACACACACATATATATATGTATTCATATTTCTTTACTGTTTATTTCCAAGGGATGTTTTTTAAGGACTTCATGGTTTTTACGTGTTATAGCTGAAAACTATTTTTTTTTTTACCAGTATTTTAGACTATGATTCCTAGTAGATTTGTCTGGGCCAGCAGGTTTATGCAATCTTGCTAGACAGACTAAAAGTCAATGGCATGAGCTGCCATGTATGTGGAAAGTAGAAACTACCAAAGGACTTCAGAAAAAGGACGAAGTTTTGCCACTATTTACAAAGGATAATTTGTCACCTTGACATTGTTCATATCACTTGATAAATGCTTAGTGAATACTGTATAACATAGGTAATTTAAAATAAATTTTAATTTAATTTCCCTATGATATTAACTGCAAAACACCAAGAAACAAATTAAAGATTTCTTTCTCTCAGCCTGTACACACATGCATGTGCATAATGCATACACATATTAGAAAAATTTTTGGATGTGGAAACTGCTTGTAATTGGTCCCAAATAGAACATATTTTGGTAGTGAGTGGAGAAGATGAAACTATTTTCAGTATGTTTCTGCTTTTTAAGGAAATTTTGATTTCACTGGCTGGAGAATAAATATATAAATAATTAAATAGCAGAAAAGGAAGTGTTACAGGATTTTACATGTTATTGCCACATAACTGGTTTAGACAGTAATGCTAAGAGCAAAGTAGTTAAAGCAAGATGGGAAGCAAGTGAGATGAGAATTCTCCTTCTAAGGGGTAGATAGGATTTGTATAACAGTAGCCAATGTTTATTGAATGCTTGCTATGTGCTAACACTCTTCTAAATGCTGACTTTTAATAAATCTTATAACAACCCATGAGGATAAATATTTAATTATGCCATGTTCTACTTATTTTGACTTTGAAAAATACTAATTTTGTACAGTTCAACTTAATATTATTATTACCCCATTTTACAGGTAAGGAAACTGAGGTACAAAAAATTAAATAACCTGCCCAAGTTTAAATGGTTAGCACGTGACCAGACTGGGGATCAAACTCATAGCATCTTGTTTCATTGCTAACCACTTCACTCTAGGCTTTGAGTAAAGAAGCCAATGGACTTGGTCAGGCTGGAAGTAGGGTAAGGAAATCAACTCATAGATTAAAATATGCTACACATAATTCTGTCTCCTGGTACACTATAAGAGCCTTGAGAAATGGGACAATATATTTTTGGCATACGTGCTCTACATACTTCATGCATAGGAAGATATCAAGGACATTTTAATAGTTATAATAAAGTTGCCAGTCATTGGATGAGTACTGTTTTCCTGTAACAGCAATAATCAAATGACCATGTGACTAGATAGAAGTTATTAGTCTTCCAAACGTCTGCTTTCAAATTAGCAAATGTAGCAAAATAGAAGTTTCAAGGTAAACAAAATGTAGCAAATGTAGAAGTTTCAAGGTAAATGTCTTTCAACTCAGCTGGAGACCAAGCCATGTGAGAGTCATCAGGCTGGAATCCAGTCATTACTAGGGCTGAATCAGCCAAGTGCGAGGATTTTAAATTATATTACTTTTTCTATACACATAATTAACACCTTTGTACTTCAAATTTAGCAAAAGATTTGCAAAATAGACTAGATAGTCCAAAGTCAATTTAAAATCAAGGCCTCTTAAATTCACAAAGGACATAAAAACTTTTGCTCCTTTTAAAATTAGAGGAACTGATGATAAAATAATCTTAGTAGTCACTGAGGTCTATACAATTTTCTAGTACATATAGTAGTGTTAGGATCAGAAGAAATGCATTCCTGTTCTGTTTCAATATTTTTTTCTTTGTGAACAAATCGTGGTGTTATGCAAACCACACAAAATTGTAGTAAAATACCTGATTTTCCATTATCTACTACTAAATTGTCATACAATATTGAATCGGACATCTGTTTTCTGTAGGACCCACTTCTACCTCTAAAAAACGGATGGAATTAGATGACCCTAACTCTAATATCTGATAATTCAATGCATTCATTTCAACTCTTTGCATTTCAGCTTTCCCAGTTGAAAAAATATCTCCAGATGAACAAATAAGGCAAAGTGATTCATGGCCTTTAGAAAAAAGACATGATACGCTTACAATGTCTTTTGATATTAAATGCATAACCATTAGAACGAGGAAGTTTTCTGTCCTGCCAAGTACATTCTGTCACAGTCCCTTTTCAATTCTTTAAGTACTTATAGAGTTCCTTTTATTAAGAACTGAAATAAAATATGTGCCTTGAGAGGTACATGATAAACAATTGATATTATATCAGTCCTTAAGATTCTTATATCAATAGTGTGAGAGTAATAATGTGTAGGTTCGTGTGTTTTCTGGAAATGGGTAAATTAACACAGATTTCAACTTCAGTATAGATTTCAGCTTCAACACCCTCATAAACACCTTTACATTTAGAGGAACAGTCATAATACTTTATCTATGTGCAATATTGTCTTAATTTTCAGCTTATTATGGAAATAAGATTTTTAGGAGCAATAAAGCATTTTTTAAGGATAATTAGTTGTAAAAAAGTAAGGTCTAACATCACTTTAGCAGCTCCAATGTACCCAGTGTAAAAGGATTGCAACAGCACAGGATTTTGTAATGGCATTATATCCAATGCCCTGTTCTTCTCTAAGGAATTCCCTTATTCTCTGCATTAAGTAATAAGTAAAGTTTCCTGAAGATATGAAACTTAATTTGACTTCTACCAACTAAGTGCAGAGGTGACAGGAACAAAAAATAGTAAAAACACGGTGTAAAAGAGGACAAGCCTAAGGGTCAGAGACTAGGATCCTTGTCATGATTCTACTTCTAGGTATTTGCCTCAGTTACCCGTGGGCCAGACACCTGGTTTCTCAGATCCTCAGCATGCTCTCCTAGAAAATGTGCTAATGTTCACTGTCCTTTCCTGATCCATCATTCTATGAATGCAGGTGAAGGAAACAAACAGGTCAGGCTGTCCCTGTATTCATGGGTCCTTTTAAGCTCATTCTGTGTGAAATACTTTTCTCCCTCTTCCTCTAGCACTAAGGTAAGTTGGAACTTTACACCTGGGCATTCCTCCCAAGGTACTTATTTGGAAACACTGCCTGCTACAAAGTCACCTTTGTCTGCATTAGCTACTAGAGCTTCAGAGGCTTCCTGCTCAGAGAGTGAAAGCCTTGGAAGGAAACCACGAGACCATCTATAATTCCCTCGTTTTACAGATACTGAAATTGACCCAAGGGATCTGGTGATTTTCTACTCAGTCCCAGCTCCTAAAGCACAGGAGCCAACTTCTAATGTAGGGCTTTCTGATTCTGTCATTGGTATTTTTCCGGTGTATCTATCTTTACTACAAGGTGCATCAAAGATTTTTAGTGGATTTCACAAAAGAATAATAGGACATGTCCCCTTTTCATTCTTTTATCTAAAATGTAGTAACCTAATAGTAACGAATCAGACAGTAATAGTAACGAATTACAATCCGTTGTAATTTTTGGAAACACGTACTAATAGATTTCTGCAAATGTACTGAGAGTTAGGAAAGCCTCATTGAGCGGGGTTTTGAAGGGGAGTTTGACAAATGTTAAGTGATCATCTTCCCTGGAAGTGGCCAAGATTTGAAGAAAATGAAAAAAGCTTCCAATACCACTATATTTTTCTCTCAGTTTTTCTGTTTTGCCTCCTCAGTCTAACTCACTGAAGGCAGAGGAGAGGTTAATGTTTGACCTGATAAGAATTTTTTGGAAAAAGTTTAATAAAATTTGCTTAATAAATTGTGTTACGAACTGTCGCAATATTGCCATAGGGTCACTCTAAAGCTTGCCAACGGCTGGCCTTACAATCGACAGACATGTCTACAATATTACACGCTGATTCTCTTTGTAAAAGGTTAACTAAAAGAGACTGGTCTCATAACGTGTTGAAAACATTTCTGTTGCAAGTGTGTAACAGGCTGCAAAGGTTCTCATGAGCAACGTACTTGAGCTTATTGCTTTTGCTGACTAACTAAAGGTTTTCAACTCCCACAAGTGCCCATATTGACTACAAGTCAATAACACAAACTTGTTTTCTTTTTCATAGGAAGCTGTCCTTGAAGAAGGTACAATTGCTTTTAAAAATTGGGTTAAAACAGGCGCAGAAGTTTACAGACAGGTTTGGATCTTTGATGTACAGAATCCAGAGGAGGTGGCAGTTAACAGCAGCAAAATTAAAGTTAAGCAAAGAGGTCCTTACACGTACAGGTGAGCGAGTCCCCCAAAAAAGTGGCATTCTTTCCTTGACCATTTGTGTTTCCGAAAAAGCTTCCCCTTGACAACTGCCATTGTATTGAAATGTACTTATTATTTTCTTGCCATTAACATAACATTGAAATAGTCTGTTTCTGCCTATATAAAACTCTAATCTAAGGATTTAATGATGATAAGAAATATATATTTTATTATGAATTTACCAGCATCAATTAACTGTTCTACATTTAAGAAGTTACAGGTGCTTTACACTTGTGGCATATATTTTCAACAACTCTAGCAGTGTGTACATGTCAATCCCAAACTCCCAATCAATCCACACTGCTATATGTAAAATAAACAAGGACCTACTGTACAGCACAGGGAACTCTGCTCAATACTATGTAATAACCTAAATGGGAAAAGAATTTGAAAAAGAATAGATACACGTGTGAATATGTGTGTGTAAATATATATATTTACATATATATACATATATATGTAAATATATATGTATATATGTATATATATATACATATATATATCAATTGCTTTGCTGTACACCTGAAACTAACACATTGTTAATCAGCTATGCTCCAATATAAAATAAATATTAAAAAATAATAATAATAAATAGAATTTAAAAAACAAGTCTAAAATATGCATGCTAAATAAAAAACCATCTATCAAAGTTTTAAAACCAGAGCACTTTGAGATCCTAAAATTGAAAGTGTAGGTTATATGAGTGGTTCTCCAAGGGTGGCTCCTCAACCAGCCACATCAGCATCTCCTGGGAGCTAAGTAGAAATGCAAATTCTCAGGCCCCACCTTAGACCAAATGAATCAGAGACTCTTGGTTTAGACCCCAGTAATGAGTTTTACAAGTACTCTGGGGGATTTCAATACACACTCAAATTTGAGAACAACATTAAACTGATTTTACATAATTACAATACTGCTAAGGATTTCTATTCAAACTATTTTCCAGGTCTTAAGGGTGTTTTTATTCATCCAGTAGTTTCATTCTTATATTTTCTCCAGTACTGAGACTGAATAAGCTATACCTTTATCTACACTCCTTAATAGTTTAACACACTTTTGAATAGAGTCTTAGACATTAGCACTAGGGGGAAATAATTAGTCAGAACCTTTCATTTTGTAAATTTTGAAAACTCATTCCAGGGGATATGAAGTGATTTACCAAGTTCACACATACCTAGGGACTGGTAGGTCTTAGATTTTTGTGTCCATTTTCTCCTATCTAAGTTATAGACTATGTGTCTTTTCTAACTATTAAAGTAAGAAAAAAAGAGACTGAGGTGCTAAAGACACTAAACTTAACCAAGGATTAGAAATAGACTTATGGTGCCCATATGGGAACAGAGTTAAGTCCTGCTGTGTGATTTGTTATAAAAATGTGTGATTTTTCCTCAAGAATAATTACAACTAGTTATATGCCATGATCAAATATTATCACAAAATTTCATATTTGTAATGATTTCTTCTAATTCATAGTTTTACTTTTTATCTGTTTCAGATGGTCTATAATTATATAATTTCTTTCCTCTCCATTCATTAATATATATCTAGATTGACAACTCACACTCAAAAATAATGAAATAACAGTAATTGGGAGGGTGATGCTTGCTACCGCAGCACATGAGCATGCCTGTGAGCATAAGCACGCATGCCGAGCGCCTGGGTGCCTATTCTGACCTAGTAATTATTCCCACGTCTCCTGTCTCCAGGCACATCTGTGACTATTCACGACTCTGTCAAAGACGGCTTGGTTTTCACTGTTACAAAAAAAAAAAAAAAAAAAAAAAACTCTCACCTTGGAAAATATTTTTATTTTTTCATGGTCTATAGTTCTTATGTTATTATCAAAACCCTATGTGAGTATTATCTTGGTCCAAAAAAAAGTTGTAGCTACGATGTGTACCTATGAAAATCTAGAATTCCCACATGACCAAATAAGAATCTAAGCACGGTTGTTTAAATATGCCTATCCTGGCCTGAGAGGGCAGGGAGCACAGCTGCGGGGGCCAAGCAGCTGGGGACGAGCCCGGAGACCCCGGCCCTGGGAGCCCTCACACAGCCTCTGCACAGATAATGCTCTGAGCAGGCACTGGCTGACCTGGCTGGATATGCGCGTGATGGGCAGGAGCTGAGTGCACCCTCGGGAGGTGTGGGTCCCACACATCCACCTGTGTGGATCCCGCAGCAGCTGGGATCCTTGGCACTGCTGGTTTCTCTATGCTGTGCCAGGGATTGGAGGATGTAGCCGGCTCTCCAGAGAGCCCCAGTCGGCTGTTAAGTCCAAGAAGGTCTCCTACACCTCCGCCTCCTTTCAGAGCCACTTCTGCGGCTGCTTGAGAAAAATGATGTGACAGTTCCTATCAAAAAGGTTACTGGGCGGGGGGGCTTCCCTGGTGGCACAGTGGTTGAGAGTCCGCCTGCCGATGCAGTAGACGCAGGTTCGTGCCCCGGTCTGGGAAGATCCCACATGCCGCGGAGGGGCTAGGCCCGTGAGCCATGGCCTCTGAGCCTGCGTGTCCGGAGCCTGTGCTCCACAACGGGAGAGGCCACAGCAGTGAGAGGCCCGCGTACCGCAAAAAAAAAAAAAAAAAAAAAAAAAAAAAAGGATACTGGGGGAAAATAACATCCGGAAAGAAAGTGGCCGTTTTTGCGAAATCGACATTCTCCGACTCCAGAAGAGCAGCCAAGACCCTAATTTACCTGAAAGCTGCCAATAATAAGAAAGGAAATAAATTTAAACGGAGGAGCATCTTGTCTCCCGATATGATCAGTCCTCCCCTTGGAGACTTCTGCCACACCATTCACATGGTCAAGGATGGCCAGCACGATGTCTTTGGAGACATTTCCTTTCTTCAGGGGAACTCTGATCTTCTACCTGGAAACCAGGAGAAAGCACACATGGGCCAGTTCCCTGGGTGTATGGAGTTCTTCAGGGCCAGCGGCACCACCCACTCCATGTTCACAGAAACGCTCACCCTGGTGCTCAAAAACATCGTTTCCCTCCCGACTCTTGGAGGGTCCCAAGCACTCATGTTGCCCTTATTGTCAACGGTGACATTCGATTCCAAACAGGAGTCCTTTGGTCCGGGAAAGCTGCCCTGGCTTCGCTGTGAGAGGGTCATGGAGGAGAACAGTATGGTCTATCAGGGGGAAGTTTCATGGGGGCTCTGGTGGGTCCCCATCCCAGTCCCGCCACTCTGCCAGCCTCTCCAAACTGTACCCCTACTGGGCAGCCAAGAATATGTTTGACCATCCCGCCTGGTGTGAGCTCGTCAAGGAAAAGACTAAAAATCAGAGGAGTCCCTCTCTGATCTCACTGGGTTCCCTCCTCTTCCTGCAGCTCGATCTTGGGCCTTCATTTCTGGATGATGTGCTGAAGGTCATGGATAAAAATAACTAACAGTACATCTCTGGCTCTTTTCCTTTGGGGTAAAAGGTTTCAAAAATCAAAACAAAACTAACCACAGTCAAAGAGAAAGATTCACTGACTATATTTGCCATTACATGATAGGTTTTCTAGAATAACGTTCCAACAAAATATTTTTTACCTGTTATGCCCTGTTTGCAAAAACAGTTAAAAAAAAAAAAACTATCCTGACAAAGAGAGGAAGAGAGTCAGAACCCATTTTTGGAGGGCATTGCTGATGTACAGCTCACATTTTTTTTGCTTCCAGACAGGTCAGAAATCTGGCTTGGCCAGGATTGGCACTATCTAGCTATGAAGGGCTGTGCCAGTCACATTAAGGACCTTTACAGTACTTTGGCATTTTCTGAGCAAGAGGAAGTCAAAATTTGTTTAACACCTAAGCCTTTTTTCTAGACTCCTTTCTATATTATATTGTTAGATTTCACCATAGCAAATTCTCCATTGTTAAAATTTTTTTCTGTTTTCACATTTGAACCACTTGATGGGTTTCGGAGATTTGTTTGTAGCTCTTATATATCCCTATATATTATATCTATATCCTGAAATTTTGACTGTCAGCAACATGTTGGTAAGACACAAGTAAAGTATTACTGTAAGTTATTTTAAAGTTAAAATATATTTTTATGTGCCTTTGGCTTTTTATTGAAGAGTTTACATTTTAGAGATACTACATCAAATGTGCTCATTTGACTTATTCCATTGGCGTTCCATTGTAAGCTGTGTATGTTTGGAAAAGTGCCTTCATACTTAGCTTTATTTTGTTCTCTTCATCTGTTATCACACTTTTCACAGCAGACATAAATGGATTGTAAAGTGTAAAGGCACAGGTTACTCACAGTGCTTCTGCAGAGACTGTGGCTACACCACATGTTATTTTGAAATATGGATATTTTAGGACAGTATATGCTTGCATTACATAGGTACTTTATACAACACAATAGAGTAAATGTTAATCAGTCAATAAATAAATATCATACTCTGAGAGAATTCAGTATGTGTGAGAAAAGAGAATATTTGTTAGAATTTGAGAACTGATCAAGTTTTTTGTTTAATTTTTTATTTGTTTGGAAGGGGTTATATTTTTACTTTTAAAGATATTAATTGGAGTATCAGAAAACATAAACATAATATTGAATCCTGTGCTAGTCCTGTTCTGATAGGTGACAGTTAATATAAATTTTATTCTTTATTCCCTATCTCTCTAAGGGATGAAAGGGGATGGGTTATATATGATTGATTTACTTGGAAAAGCAATATGGGGAGGATTGGAGAAGAGAAGTTAGATTTGCAGCTAAAGTATGTAAACAATAAACTCCTATTTATATAACAGTGTTAAAGGGATTTATGATCAACTGTGAGTCATCTTTTCTCATGATGTCAACAAAACAGAGTCCTTAGTGTCTGCTTGGCTGCCTTAAATGATGGGAAAACAACTGGTCACCTTTCAGAAAAAGTTAATAATTTCAGAGTGTTCCATGTGTTGAGGTGAACCTGCCTCCCCATCAATTACACCCTGAACTCAGTTGAAATTGGAAGTGGAGGAGGATGTCCCTCCTTAAACAGAATGGCTGCTAACGTGAGCTTGATGAAATTTGACAAGGTGTGACATGGGTCAAAGCATGAAATTAACTGGATAAAGATCTTAATTATTATTATTCTAACCTACACCATCTCTATGAAGACCCAGTAACTCCTTCTGAATATTCTCAGATCCAACATAAGTCTTTTTTTTTTTAATTACTTTGCTTTGGCAGGAGTATATAGAAAGCAAAATCTGAGGCAGATTCCTCCCTTTGACCTTACTAATACAAATTTTACAATTTGTATGGAAACACTAAAGACCTTGAATAGCCAAAGCAATCTTGAGAAAGAAAAATGGAGCTGGAGGAATCAGCCTCCCTGACTTCATACTATACTACAAAGTTACAGTAATCAAAACTGTATGGTACTGGCACCAAAATAGAAATATAGATCAATGGAACAGGATAGAAAGTCCAGAGATAAACCCACTCACCTATGGTCACCTAATCTATGACAAAGGAGACAAGGATATACAATGAAGAAAAGACAGTCTCTTCAATAAGTGGTGTTGGGAAAACTGGACAGCTACATGTAAGCAAATGAAATTAGAACACTCTCTAACACCATACAAAAAAATAAACTCAAAATGAATTAAAGACCTAAATATAAGGCCAGAAACTATAAAACTCTTAGAGGAAAACATAGGCAGAACACTCTTTGACATAAATTGCAGCAATATCTTTTTTGATCCACCTCCTAGAATAGTGAAAACAAAAATAAACAAATGGGACCTAATTAAACTTAAAAACTTTTTGCACAACAAAGGAAACCATAAACAAAATGAAAAGACAACCTTCAGAATGGGAAAAAAATATTTGCAAATGAAGCAACCAACAGGGATTAATCTCCAAAATATACAAACAGCTCATGCAGCTCAGTTAAAAAAAAAAAAAACAACCAACAACCCAATCCAAAAATGGGCAGAAGATATAAATAGACATTTCTCCAAAGAAGACATACAAATGGCTAAAACGTACATGAAAAGACACTCAACATCACTAATAATTAGAGAAATGGAAATCAAAACTACAATGAGGTATTGCCTCACACCTGTCAGATTGGCCACCATCAAGAAATCTACAAACAATAAATGTTAGAGAGGGTGTGGAAAAAAGGGAACCCTCCTACACTGTTGGTGGGAATGTAAATTGGTACAGCCACTATGGAGAACAGTATGGAGGGTCCTTTAAAAACTAAAAATAGAGCTACCATATGATCCAGCAATCCCACTCCTGGGCATATATCTGGAAAAAACCATAATTCAAAAAGATACGTGCACCCCAGTGTTCACTGCAGCACTATTTACAATAGCTTGGACATGGAAGCAACCTAAATGTCCATCAACAGAGGAATGGATAAAGAAGATATGGTACAGATATACAATTGAATATTACTCACCCATAAAAAAATGAAATAATGCCACTTGCAGAAACATGGATGGACCTAGAGATTGTCATACTGAGTGAAGTCAGACACAGAAAGACAAATATCATATGATATCACTTATATGTGGAATCTGTAAAAAGGGTAAAAATGAACTTATCTACAAAACAGAAATAGAGTCACAGACGTAGAAAACAGACTTATGGTTACCAGGGGGTAAGGGGTGGGGGGGGAAGGGATAAATTGGGTAATTGGGATTGACATATACACACTACTATATATAAAACAGATAACTAATAAGGACCTACTGTATAGCACAGGGCACTCTACCCAATACTCTGTAATGGCCTATAACGGAAAAAGAAATAAAAAAGATTGGATATATGTATACGTATAACTAATTCACTTTGCTGTACACCTGCAACTAACACAACATTGTAAATCAACTTTGCCCCAATAAAAATTAACAAAAAAAAAACTTTCTAAAACCTGTATATATTCTTTTTTTTTCTTTTGGCTACACCCTGCACGGCATGCAGGATCTTAGTTCTGCAACCACGGATAGAACCCATGCCCCCGATAATGGAAGCGTGGGGTCCTAATCACTGGACTGCCAGGAAATTCCTTATACTCTAATTTTTAAACCAAAAATTCAGTGATTATGTTCTCTTTTTAAAAGTACATTCTAAACACAGGCCTCAGTTTAAAGGATTTTTTTCTCTTAGTGATTGCCATCTACTGGTACAGTATTGTAAGTACAACTAAGTAAACTAGAATTGGGTCACAATTATTTTGCTGTTATCTCAATTATTATATACACATAAATGTTCCTGAAAATTAGAGCATTTTAATTTTAAATGTTAATAATATGTAATATAAGTTTAAAATACAATTATCTAAGAGAAAATAGTAATTGACTATTAATAGACTGTCCTGGCTGCTGTTTCAGATTTTTATATTATTGTATGTCTACAGTACTCAGAGAAAAGTAAACAATAAAGCTTTGAAGAAATTATATTAAAACTAAAATATATTTCTATCTTTTTTGAATTCTCTTTTGAGATATTAATGTGACGTATTAATTAATTTATTCATTCAAAATTTTTTGTTGAGAACTTACCAAGTACCAGGCACTGTGATTGGGAATAAAAAAACACTCATAATACCTACCCTACAGGTATTGTACCTGATTGAAATGTGTGGCTTTTTTGGTTTGTTATGTTTTATACATTTCAGTCCCATGTTTTTTTCAGTCTTTATCTTAGTTAGGTAATAGATAACTACTGTAGCCTCAAATAATAGGCCTTCAAATATATGATAATGCAATGTCTACCCTATTTCATCTCAGTAAATATCTTGTACTTGCAAAAGATTTTTTTTTTCCATAATGTAACCCTTCACCACATTCCTAAGAAGTAGTTGGTACTTTGCCTAGAGATTTTAGAGCCAGGAGCTTAGAGCTAATAAGTATACAATATATAAGGCAAAGATGGAGGGGAATGATCTCTTAAGTGGAAATTATATTCCATTAGTTATCCTTCTCATTAAAATACTGGAAATTATGAAAAAAACAATGCTGGAAAGGCTGTGCACTTTGAACAGTCTTTCTAATATAAGAAAACGTGCTTTTACTGTTCCCTTCCTTAAACCTCTCTGCTGTCTTCCTCGGACCCTCAGGATAAAAAGCTAAATATCTGAGTACAGGACACAACACTTTTGTGTTTGAGATCTTGTTTATTCTAGTGGCTTTATTTCCACCACTCTCCTTACTCTTACTCTGTAAACCAATCATAATAAAATGTTTGCAGATATATGTGTTAGCATACGGTATTGGTTTTTCTTTCTGACTTATAAAGCAGAAACTAAGACACCATTGTAAAGCAATTATACTCCGATACAGATGTTAAAAAAAATGTTTGCATATCTAAAATTACACCATGTTCTTACTCCTTAATCTTCTACATGCTATTTTCTACCCTATTTTACCTAACTAAACTTCTCCTTGTCATTCAGACCATTTATGTAGAATTGTGTCTTGTCCATTATCCCCCCATAACCATCCCAAGCCTGAGTTTGTACCTGTTGTGTGTTTTCCCACAGACTCTGTGTAAACTCCTATAATAACACGTAATCCTTCTCCCCTGCTCTGCACCTCTAAGACATCTCCCCACCCACCCCTCCCCGCCTTCTCTGATTTGCTAGAAACCCAGCATTTGCTTATATATCATTTTAACCTACTTGTTTAGCCTAATTTCTGACATAGTCCATGCACTCAAAAATTATTTGTTGTATGAATGAACGGCATATGAGACTTAATGTTCACTTGCAACAATTATTTTGAATTTTATTTCCTTTATTTTTTCAGAGTTCATTATCTAGCCAAGGAAAATATAATGTGGGACTCCGAGACCCACACAGTCTCTTTCCTGCAGCCCAATGGTGCCATCTTTGAACCCTCACTATCAGTTGGAACCGAGAATGACACTTTCACTGTTCTCAATCTGGCTGTAGCAGTGAGTAGACAAACAGCAAAATTACTGGTTTTGAAATACTCTAGAATCCTCTGTAATTAATCTCATGATTAGAACTATCATTAGATATTATTTGTTTTGTCATTTTTATGAAAATGTGTTCATTTGGCATTATTTTGAATTACGGTCATTTGGAAAGATGACAAGACATAGAATAATCAACTGAATTGAGAAGACCACTTAAAGTGTATCATTTTTAAAAAGTAGAATTTAACTTTGAAATCTTCTTCCTGTGGCTCACACTAAGACAGAGAAAAGTAATCATTGAGAGATGAAGAAACATTACACTTTTAGTCCTGGAAAGATTTGGCAGTATTTTTAAAGAGACAGTTGAAAGTTGTTTTATTAAACTTAATTGTGCTATTTATCCATTTCTTCTTAAAAATATGATATGGCTATTGGTGTCTTAAACAGTGATTTTTTTTATAGGCTGTGCCCCATCTCTATCCAAGCGCATTTGTTCAAACAATAGTCAATATCTTTATCAAAAAATCAAACTCTTCTATGTTTCAAAAAAGAACTTTGAAAGAACTATTATGGGGCTATAAGGATCCATTCTTGAACTTGATTCCATACCCAGTTCCTACTACAGTTGGTGTGTTTTACCCTGTGAGTACCAAATATGAATGTCAATATTGTTAAACTTTAATTGGATAAATATAATGGCATTGTTAATTCATAATTTTATCATTTAGTGTGTTAACCCTATTTCTGATCTGGGAATACATATTCTAAGATTTTTAAGTCTGCATCTCACATGGGTTTAGCTTTCCTGGTTGGGAAAATTTACTTATCTGAATTTAACAATTAAATTTTTTAACAATTTAATTTAAAATTAAGAAACTGAACATTTAATCAAGTTTCCACTCTTTGATAAATATACAACTGTCTAAAATTAGATTGTAAGCTGGTAAGGCTTTGAGCACTGTTTTTGGTTTTGATTTCCTATCTAAAAAATCAAGTTTAATGCCACATTTTTATTTATTTATGTTAAATATATTCATCATGTCATTCTTCCTTCTCTAGACATCCTAGAAATTTGTTGTATTGAATATTTAAAACTTAGCCAAAATTGCACACAATGAGACTGATACATCAGCGATGTCATATTTTCATAGAATTAATTGAAAAGAATTTCTATAATCTACAAAAGTTATGAAATGGCAGTTTGGAGATTAAGAAAAATGTGAACTTGGTGATGTACTTAGTTATACCTTAATGCTTCAAGTTATAAATAGGATAATCTGACTAGTGAATTGAAATTTTGACCATGATTTCACTTGGCACTGTATGTGACATTAGTTATATTCTCCAGTTCACTGTTGTTATTTTACTATAGATGGTTTTTTAGGATTGCAAGGTTATATATCAATTAAGAAAGCATTAAGGGATAAAAAATTCAGTTACTAGTATTTAACTAAATACTCTGAATTCTTTCCTTGGCTAATTCTGTTTTTAATTCTGTGTACCTAATCTTTAGTAACCACTTATTAGAAAAAACAACGTTGAGAAAACTTCTAGAAATCTGCCACAGTTCTCATAGGTTTTGTTCACTATCCCCTCATCTCAATATAATAGGAGTAGTGACCAAAATGGCCTTTCTGGCTTAATTACGGCAAAGAGTGATAGAGTTGGATCACATCAGCTTCTTATATTTGTTTTCTTCCTTTGCTAAGCATCTAGCACTTATTTCTAGGCACCTTTTATATTCTGTCTTTTTAAAATATTAAAGACCAATAATTTTAAAACTTTATTGCATATATATTTCAAATCACATAAAATAATTATAAACAACCAGTGTTTGAGAAATGCAAAAGTGAGTTAATTACATATTTTATAACTTGGAAAATATGGCTTGTTCTAGAAGTAATTTTTTCTTGTATGTATCTTTTCAGTACCACAATACTGCAGACGGAGTTTATAAAGTTTTCAATGGAAAAGATGACATAAGCAAAGTTGCCATAATTGACACATATAAAGGCAAAAAGTAAGTATCCAGGCAAAGTGTGTATGTGTATGTGTATGTGTGTCACTAGGATACTCTAAGGCAGGCAAGAAACTTATTTAACAACTGGTAATGCACAGGCACCAACTTATGGAACAGACCTGCCTGTATCTCAGCCCTAAAAACTCCTGTTCTGCCAGGTGTTAACCCTTTAGTTGTGATGAGTGGTCACACTAGTGCATAGGTGCTGAGTATCAGCCCCACTTGAGGGTTGACCTTTATGCACAGAGTCTCTTACATAAAGAAATCTAAAGGGACTACTTCCATCCCTGCTGCATAACAGGCACTATCAAGCACCCGTACAATTACATAACCACAAATGAAAAGGAAGAAAATCAACATATCAACTTAGTGTCTAGCAGGTTGAAAAGTATATATTACTGGGTGTTTTTTTTGTTTGTTTTGTTTGTTTGTTTGTTTTTTTACTGAGCATGGAATATAAATTTGCTCATTCCAGTAACGTGACTAAATGTGCCATAAGGTGGAAGCTCAATGTATCCATGCCAATGCTTTCATGACCTTCCCTTTAAAATTTTCTTGAAATAATTTTCTATATTGATAACTCAGCTTTTTTAAACCTTTATCAATGCAAAAATGGAATTAGTATTTCAAGTTCTAAAATTGACATATTAAACTTGAAGATAAAGAGCATGCCTCCTGTGAAATAGTAGTAAAATGAGATATGTTCACATAGCCATGATTTCCTATTTTTCCCTAGCTCCTGCCTGTTTATACAGAGTATACCAAATTCGTATGTCTAAAATAGGAAGAACCACAATAAATATCAAGGGAGAAAGTCTTTCCTCCTTAAAGTTAAAATGAGTTTTAGATCAGTGATTTCCTGACAAAGAATAAAGTAATCAAAATCAAGAGATGAAATATTTTGATTAAGTAACCCTTGCCTCACACTGAGTTCCTATCTAAAAATTGCTTAAAACAGTTAAACGCTCAGTCCTGTAGTTCTTTTTCTTCCACAGAGTCCACAGTCACATATTTTTTTATGAAAAAGTCTAATGGAGGAAAACAAGCACTTCTAAATGCTCACTTCAGGGGAATCACATCTCTGTACGGAGGAAAATGAGCATTTCCTCTATTTCAATATTACAGAGAGGTTTTGAGGAGAGTTTAAGATTATGACAAGGTTAATTTAACTGATCATGGCAAGACTGAGCATGATTAATCGCTTATTCGGTTTAAAAAAGAAACAATAGCTTGCCTTGACATCTTATTGGATGGTATGTTAGGAGTATGAAAAACCCATTTTCCATCACCAAAAAGTGGCTGAGTGTGCAGAGAAACTATCACTACTGTTGTTTTTATTGCTTCCATATATATATATATATATATATATATATATATATATATATATATATATATATATATATATCTTTTGTAGATGCCAGAGCATAAATTAATAAACTCTGTCCTACTTAAATGCCGGTTATTGCAAGAGTTAAAAGAGAGGGATAAATTATCTATGTTTCCAATCTCAATTGATCCAACATCTGCTTCTCTTTCTTTCCTCCTCCACACTCCCCTCTTCTCCCTCATACTGAGTTTACATCAGTTATCCATTTACTATCTTCCTCCTATTCAGTTTGAATGCAACATACTATGAAATAATCCCACTGGGGGAAAAAAAAAAACTTTCCCCTAAAAGATCTAAGTGTCTGATAATTGTTTCTCAATTTTATTTTCTGAAGAACTGTTTCTGTTCCATGTTGTTTCTAACTAACAACATTTGGCAGTTTTTATTTTATAATCTGATCACTTAATTGTTTCAGGCAATTCATTTAACTCAACAAAATGGAAACTTCAAACAAAACATGGATCAAATGATTTAGAACATTTCTTAAACTTAGCTTGTCACATCTAGTCTAATCAATATTTATTATTATTTTAGCATAAGTACTGAATCATAATAGACAAAGTGATGTGAGAAAGGTGCCCTTGAAATAAGAATATCATTTTCTTTTTTTTTTTTTTTATTCCTAAGACATCTCTCCTATTGGCCAAGTTATTGTGACATGATTAATGGTACAGGTAAGGGCATATGTTTTTTTGTTTGTTTGTTTGTTTGTTTTTTTGTGGTATGCGGGCCTCTCACTGTTGTGGCCTCTCCTGCTGCGGAGCACAGTCTCTGGATGCGCAGGCTCAGCGGCCATGGCTCACGGGCCCAGCCCCTCCGTGGCATGTGGGATCTTCCTAGACCGGGGCACGAACTCGTGTCCCCTGCATCGGCAGGCGGACTCTCAACCACTGTGCCACCAGGGAAGCCCAAGGGCATATGTTTTGTGGTAATAATCACAACAAAACCAACTCCTTTCTCCCACAAATCCACCTCCATACCTACAATGTTCTGGGGGTTGAGCGTATACGTTTGCCTATCTTTGTATCCCTGCAACATAATTCAGAGTCTCTGTTCTTATGTAGGTTTAGTAAATGTCTGTCTAATGTGATGGAATTTCTCAAGATTAACCATCGAGGATGAGCCTTTACTGAATTTCTGGGGAACGTTTGCTTTGTACAAACTTAATGAACTCCTTCCTGACCACAGAAGTAAAGGTTTAGAAAACCTTAGAGTAGTGGTCACTGTTCACATCTTTTGTAAATACTATAAAGATAATAATTTAACATTAAAGGAATTAAAATATCAGGATAATTACAAAAGGTAAGACATACCTCCAAAGATTTCAGGCTGAGTTAGAATCAGTGAACTTGTAAGCAGAGCCATCTATTTTGAAGAAGATGGTCAGAAAGAGAGAGAAAAGAACAACAACAGCAACAAAAACAAGGTTACATGTGTACTAACGATGAAAAATGTATGCAAAAATGAACATTCTGAATTAGAGTTAGGAAGAAAGTACTATGTACTTAGATTTAAGCATGGTTAGAGCCAGCTTATTATTCTTATTGAAGTAAAGCAAAGTATATATATAGGCCTATTAGTTTAAGAATTAAGATTGTAAAAAGCAATGGGAATTGAATACCAGGAGATGAGCTCTCAGCTGCTAAAAAGCAGAAGCACAGCATAATGCTTACAAAGCTAGTTAGGCAATACTTCATAGGAAAGTAATATAATGAAAATGAAAAATGTTAAATACAAAGTTATGTAAAAGGTAGGGAATAAAAAGCAAACATGGGGAATGTTTACTTTTCCAAAGGTATTACTGAGTTTTGCATGTTGATTTAAGTTTTTAATACTCTCTTGTAGAAAAACCAGCAAAACCACTGTTGAGTTTGCTTTGTAGTGCTTTGAATCATGGAATTGGGTGAAGAAACTCCTTTCTAAGTAGTTCATTTCTGCCAATAAATTGTCAAGTGTCCCAATACCACTAACTCTAGTAATTTCATAACCATAAACTTCATACTGTATCCTTAGATACAGAGAGAAATATATTGTGCTTCTCCTAAATAGTAAATGAGTCTTTATATGGGTTTAAGAAAAAAAAATTAAACACTTTTGTCCAAAACTGAGAAGCAAAGAATTTTTAAAAAACGAGGTAGAGGATTTATTAATGACAGTAACATAACTACATGAGTATCAGGCATGAAGTTAAAAGTATCTAAGAAGAAAATATATGTAAAACAAACTAGGAGCAGAGGTAGACTGAACAGGCCAGAGGACTCTGATGGCATCCCTGTGAGAGAGATTTTTGGTTATGGTGCTAGGGAAAAGAGACTAATGAAATGGAAAATGTTCCAAGGACTTTTAACCATGATTTAGAAGTACTTCCTCTATCTTCTTCAACAAACTTAAAGAGACAGAAAAGGAAAATACTGATTTACATTTGAATGCATTTAAAAAAGACCCCTGCTAATATCAGCTATCTTATGATCATGACCCATGGTAATTGCTGGTGTCATTAAGACATAATCTTCGATGATATTTCAAATGATTTTTTAAAGCTTTTCAATGTATTCTTTTCTTTTATGGCTAAGGTGTTGGGAAGGCAGTTGTAGGCAATGCCCATTCAGGGACCTATTTGGGGAGTTTAAGCTAATCTTTAATATCTCATTCTCTCAATGTTGATTCACTGTGATCATCTGTTGTATTTCACTTATCACAAGAGTATAAATGAAATGTAATAAGATCACAAGGTTAGTGCAGTTACCAGAAAAAGAGTGTGGTATTCATAATTGAAGGATGGGTCTTACTGTTTTGAACAAACATATTCAGTGGTGGCTCATTTTGGTAATATTGATTTGTGGAGCAAATGGAGGAATTATCTAACTATTTCTTCTTATATCCAGTGTGTGCATGGATCATAACCATAGTAGAGATTCAATAAATTCAACAAATGCCCTTTTTAGTTTGATGTGTATATTTTTCCAACTATTTTCAGGAAATTCTATTTAGTGAGAGAACTTCAATAAATGATTTAAAAAATATTAATCAGCCATTAGGGTAGATGAATAAATCACTATTAAAAGTAAGAAGAACATTTACCAAACAGGAGTTCTAAATGAACCTCATAGTAAGGAAAGTGCTACTCTACAGATAGGGTGGGGATTTCAAAAACAAACACAATCACAAGTTTAACAACATGTGGTTTTGCCATTGTTTTTTTAAACTTTCATTTATTTTTAAGGAGTAGGAAAATTTAATATGAACGGATACCAGTGAATGTGTATAGTATATAGACTTGTTGAATACGGTAGCTACTAGCCATGTGTCACAAGCACTTGAAATGTGGCTAGTAAAAATTGAAATAGGCTATAAGTACACACTGGATCTTGAGATTTGTTAGTTTTTATATTGATTACATGTTGAAATGCTATTTTTGATATGGTGGGTTAGATAAAATATACCTGATACTTATTTTATTTTTAAAATATGGCTACTGGAGAATTTTAATGTTATATATACAGTTTGTATTCTATTTCTCTTAACTATGCTGGAATTGAGATTTCTAGATTTTTCTAGGACACATATTTCACCTAATCCCTTGCCACTTGCTTGATTTTTAAACAGATGCAGCCTCATTTCCACCTTTCATTGAGAAGACCCGGATATTGCAATTCTTTTCCTCTGATGCTTGCAGGTAAGACAAAGAAACTGATATATTTCTATATATCAGAATTCTTTCTCCAAGTGAAAAAACACAGGCATAGAAGATCATACTTGATAATCATATTATTTGAGAAAAATAAAATACATTTAGGCAAGTTTTTCTTGATGTATTAAGAATAAATACAATATGGAATTCATAATATGTTTATTAGGTCTTTAAAAAATTGAAGGTTGTAGAAGGATACTTTGCATAATGAAAATCATTTTCTCCTTCTTCATTTATAAGCAAGAACATTTCTTTTCTTTTACTAAACTAGTAAAAGAGTGAGGCGTGGCTCCACCTGAGCAACCTCATTCTCAGTGTGCTCACAGAGTCTTCACAGACTTCAATGGACAGATGACAGAATATCAATAAGGCAACAGAGATCCTAAATGACACAATAGAACAGTTAGACTTAATTGATATTTTCAGAACATTACACCCAAAATAACCAGACTACACATTCTTTTCAAGTGCACATGGAATATTCTCTAGGGTAGACCACATACTAGGATAAAAAATAAGCCTCAACAAATTTAAGAGGTTAGAAATTATTTCAGGCATCTTTTCTGACCACAATGGTATGAAACTAGAAATCAACCACAGAAAGAGAAATGAGAAAATAATGATTACATGGAGACTAAACAACATGCTACTAAAAAAAACAATGGGTCAACAATGAAATCAAAAAGGAAATTAAAAATACCTTGAGACAAACAACTATGAAAATACAACCATACAAAATCTATGGGATGTAGCAAATGCAGTCATAAGAGGGAAGTTTATAGCAATATAGGTCTTCCTCAGAAAACAAGAGAAATCTCAAATAAACTAACTTACCACCTAAAAGAATTAGAAAAAGAAGAAGAACCAAAGCCTAAAATGCACAGAAGGAAGGAAATAATAAAGATCAGAGAGGAAATAAATACAATAGATATTAAAAAAAATAATAGAAAAAAAATCAAGAGCTGGTGTTTTGAATGGATAAACAAAAGTGACAAAATTCTGCCCAAGCTCACCAAGAAGAAAAAAGAGAGGACTCAAATCAACAAAATAAGAAAGGTACAAGGAGAAATAACAACTGAGACCACAGAAATACAAAAAATCATAAGAGAACACTGTGAACAATTAAATGCCAACAAATTGGACAACTGAGAAGAAATGAACAAGTTTCTAGAAATATACAGCCCACCAAAACTGAATCAAGAAGAAATAGATAATTTGAACAGATTGATCACTAGAAGTGAAATAGAATTGGTAATACAACAAACAAACAAACAAACAAAAAACCTCCCTGCAAACAAAAGGCTAGGACTGACTGGCTTCACTAGGGAATTCTGCTAAACATACAAAGAAAAACTTATACCGATCCTTCTCAAACTCTTCCAAACATTGAAGAGAAGGGAACACTCACAAAGTTATTCTATAAAGCCACCTCCACCCTGATAAAAAAACCAGACAAAGACATTGTCAAGAAAGAAATTACAGGCCAATATCTTTGATGAATATAGATGAAAAAATCCTCAACAATATATTAGCAAACTGAATTCAACAATATATAAGAAGAATCATACACTATGATCAATTGGACTCATTCTGGGGTCACAAGGATAGTTCAACATATGCAAACAATCAATAAGATACACCACATCAGCAAAAGAAAAGACAAAATGATTATCACAATAGATATGATTATCTCAATAGATACAGAAATATCATTTGATAAAATTCAACATCAATTCGTGATAAAAATTCTCACCAAAGTGGATATACAGGGAACATATCTCAGCATAATAAAAGCTATTTATTAGAAACCCACAGCCAACATAATACTCAAAAATGAGAAGCTGAAAGCCTTCCTGTTAAATTCTGGAACAAGACAAGAATGCCCACTATCACCACTTCTATCCAACATAATATTGGAAGTCCCCATCACAGCAATCAGACAAGAAAAAGAATCAAAGGTATCCAAATTGGATGGGGAGAGTTAAAACTCTCATTATACATAGATCACATGATAATCTATATAGAAAAACCCTAAAGACTCCACACAAAAGCAAGGTAGCAGGATACAAGATTAACATACAGAAATCTGTTGCATTTCTTTACACTAACAATGAAATATGAGAACAAGAAAGTAAAAAAACAATTTCTTTCAAAATCGCATCCAAAAAATGCTTAGGAATAAACCTGGCCTAAGAGGTGAAAGACCTACACTGAGAGCTATAAAACATTGATAAAGGAAACTGAAGATGATTCAAATAAATGGCTATATCTCATGCACTTGACTTGGAAGAATTAATACAGTAAGTCCCCTACATATGAACGAGCTCCATTCCAAGAGTATGTTCATAAGTCCAATTTGTTTGTAAGTCCAACAAAGTTAGCCAAGGTACCCAACTAACACAATCGGCTATACAGGACTGTACTGTAATAGGTTTATAATACTTTTCACATAAATAATACGTAAAAAACAAACAAACACAAAAAATAAAGAAAACATTTTCAATCTTACAGTACAGTACAGTAGTACCAGCTACACCACCGCCACTTTTACTCTTACTTTTGGACATCCTGGGCTTGAAATAAAGATACTGTACTACTGTACTCTATACAGTAGTGTACAGTAAAGTACACAAAAGCACAACCACTTGTGGAGGATTCACACACGTGACAATGTATGCCAGACAGGTGAACTAACATGTGATTGGACATATGAACGCATGTTTGCATCTTTGAAAGTTCACAACTTGAAGGTCTGTATGTAGAGGACTTATTGTATTGTAAAAATGGCCACACTACCCAAAGCAGTCTACAGACTTAATGTGATCCCTAACAAATTACCCATCACATTTTTCACAGAAATAGAACAAATAATCTTAAAATTTATATGGAAACACAAAAGACCCAGAATTGCCAAAGCAATTGTGAGGAAAAAGAACAAAGCTGGAGGCATAACCCTTCCAGACTTCAGAAAGCTACAGTAATCAAAACAGTGTGGTATTGGCAGAAAAACAAACATCTGGATCAATGGAACAGCACAGAGAGTCCTGAAAGAAGCCCACATATCTACGGACAATTCATCTTCAACAATGGAGACAAGAATATACAATGGAGAAAAGAGTCTCTTCAGCAAGTGATATTGAGAAAGCTGGACAGCTGCATGTAAATCAACGAAGTTAGAACACACCCACACAACATACACAAAAATAAACACAAATGGCTAAAAGACTTAAATATAAGACACAACACCATAAAACTTCTAGAAGAAGACCTAGGCAAAACATTCTCTGACATAAATCGTAGCAGTGGTTTCTAAGGTCAGTCTCCCAGGGCAATAGAAATAAAAATAAAAATAAACAGATGGGACCTAATCAAACTTATAAGCTTCTGAACAGCAAAGGAAACCATAAACAAACTGTAAAGAGAACATAAAGACTGGGAGAAATTATTCACAAACAATGTGGCCCAAAAGGGCTTAATTTCCAAGATATACACACAGCTCATACAGTTCAGTGTCAAAACAAACAAACAAACAACCCAATCAAAAAATGGGCAGAAGACCTAAATAGACATTTCTCCAGAGAAGACATACAGATGACGAACAGGCACTTGAAAAGATGCTCATCACTGCGAATTATTAGAGAAATGCAAATCAAAACTGCAGTGAGGTATCACCTCACACCCGCCAGAATGACCATCATCAAAACGTCTAAAAGTAATAAATGCTGGAGAGGGTGTGGAGAAAAGGGAACCCTCCTACACTGTTGGTGAGAATGTAAATTGGTGCAGTAATTATGGAAAAGAGAATGGAGGTTCCTTAAAATATAAAACTACGGTTACCAGCAATCTCACTCCTGGACATATATCTGGAAAAGACAAAAACTCTAATTAAAAAAGATATATGCACCCCAATGTTCATAGCAGCACTATTTACAATAGCCAAGATATGGAAGCAATCTAAATGTCCATCAACAGATGAATGGATAAAGAAGATCTGGTATATATACACAATGGAATATTTTTTAGCCATAAAAAGAATGAAATAATGACATTTACAGCAACACGGATGAACCTACTGATTATCATAGTAAGTGAAGTAAGTCAGACAGAGAAAGACAAATATTGTATGATATCACTTATAGGTGGAATCTAAAAAAATTGTATGAACAAACTTGTTTACAAAACAGATTCATAGACACAGAAAACCAACCTACAGTTACTGACGGGGAAAGTGGGAGAGAGATAAACTAGGAGATTGGGGTTAACATATACACACACTACTATATAAACAAGGTCCTAGTTTATAGCACAGGGGACTATATTCAATATCTTGTAATAAGCTATAATGAAAAAGTATCTGAAAAAGAATATATATGCATATATTGGAATCATTTTGCTGTACACCAGAAACTAACAGAACACTGTAAATCGACAATACTTCAATTAAGAAAAATGTCCAAGATGGTGATACCACAATCACAGAACTATGTTCATGTGCTCTACTGACACTACAACATCTTTTCAAATTGATGGGGTCCAGTAGCTATCACACAAGCACTGGCATCCACACTGGTATGCTTGCATCCTAGCTCTGTTTCTAGACACTGTGTGGTGTGGGCAAGTATTTAATATCTCTGAATATTTTCCTTATCTATAAAATTGAAGAGAGCAGCATTTCTTCATACAGAATTATCTGGGCATTAGAAATATTATGTACTGAGTTCCAGTACGTTGCTGAGGTTATGGTGGACACTTAGGAAATGATGGAGCATAGGAGACATGTATCAAAACCCACATGCACACACCCTAGGAAGTGAGGGGCCCTTCTCTCCAGGATTAAGTGGTGGAAGATTGAAATTTTATTGTCTTTCATTTAAACTGAGCACAAAGAGAGGACTTGAGGAAGTCATATATTTACTCTATAAAGGAAACTAACTCTGAGAAATGTCCTCAGTATAAATACTCCATGGTAGTTCACAAGCAAAAATTATTCTCAGAAGCTTTTGAAAACAAAGGTAAGAAGAGCTTACCTTTTTGTCTTAAAATACCACAAGAACATTTTCCTAAGACTTAAGCAAGAATTCTAACAAGATTATATCCAGTTTTCTAATTTAAAGCAATAATATAAATTTAAAAATAAGAAAAACAGAATCTCCATAATGAAGTTCAGTTTTCCAGAATGAAGCACTTTCTTATCTGTGTTTAGATCATTCTATGCTGTGTTTGGAGCCGAAATTAATCTGAAAGGAATCCCTGTGTACAGATTTATCCTTCCATCCTTGGTTTTTGCATCTCCACTTCAAAATCCAGACAACCACTGTTTCTGCACAGAAAAAATTATCTCCAAAAATTGTACTTTATATGGTGTGCTAGATATTGGTAAATGCAAAGACGGTGAGTAAAAGGTCTTGATGTCACAATCCATGGCATAATATGCAGTTTTCTTTAAAATGTAAATTTCACCTAGGTTTCCTTTCCACCAGAAATTTAAAGTGAGAAAATAAAAAGGGCAGAAAGTAAAGGCGATGGTAGGGTATTTTTGTTCTGATTTTTGTACCGCTTTCAAGCTCCCAGTTGTTTCAGTGTTGCAAAACTTAGTTATTATTAGATAAAACCCTACTGATATTTCCCAGTGCTACCTTGGAAAATGTCTCTTTAGGTCCTTGGCTCACTTTTTAATTGGGTTATTTACTTTCTTGAGTTGTGTGAATTCCTTGCATATTTTAGATTTTAATCACTTATGGGATATGTGTTTTGCAAATATTTTTCCCATTCCATAGGTAGGCTTTTCGTTTTTTAATGGTTTTCTTTGCTGTGCAGAATCCCTGTGCTCCTTTTAGATTTAGG
This sequence comes from Mesoplodon densirostris, assembly GCF_025265405.1. NCBI lineage: Eukaryota > Metazoa > Chordata > Mammalia > Artiodactyla > Ziphiidae > Mesoplodon > Mesoplodon densirostris. Next base: position 11,562,171 of record NC_082669.1, on the reverse strand, counting down.
GTAAAATGAAAATAATTCTCAGAATACTCTGAGCATCCCAACTTACCCATCTGATGTTTCCCTAACTTTTTCTACCCTAGAAAATGGTAAATAAAAATAAATATATTTCAGGATGTCTCTGAAAGAAGAATTGACTCAAACACGAAATTTGGAGTCTATCTTATTTTGCTCACCTTTTTCATATTGGAGTGGGTGAGAATAAAGAAAGAAAAGCCTCTTAAGTTCTCAGTCCACAGACATATTACTCCCTAAAACATGAAGGTATGTGGTTGTAAGTTTGTGTTCAGCAGCTAAGCTTTACATATTGAAAATAAACACCTAAGGGATAAATGACAGACATCAACTGAATGGTTAGTAGGATTATGAAGAAGCTTATATTTTATTTTTGCTCAAAAGTGATTAGATGTAATAATCTTCCCTCATCCTCATTCCCCATTTACCATTCAAAGCCAACTTTGCATTTCTTTTAACTTAAAAATCTTTATTTTCAAGGAAATCTTTTGAGTGCTATGCGTAATGAGGAAAATGATTTATCCCAATTGTCTCTTAAAACTTGTTTTCAGGAAAACCTGTGTACATTTCACTTCCTCATTTTCTACATGCAAGTCCTGAAATTGCAGAACCCGTTGAAGGCTTAAGTCCAAATGAAGAGGAACATACCACTTACTTAGATGTTGAACCTGTAAGCAAATACATTATTGATCTGATTGGTTTAGCATTTTTTTAAATGAAAGAAAAATTAAGTTCTTGCCTTTCTGTCAATCACATTTATTGATGATATTTATGGCATCACAATCTTGACAAATTACTTAAAAATATTTATTGAAGTATAGTTGACTTACAATGTTGTGTTAATATCAGGTGTACAGCAAAGTGATTTCGTTATATTTATATATATATATATATATATATATGTTTTTTTCAGATTTTTTTTCCCTTATAGGTTATTATAAAATACTGAGTATAGTTCCCTGTGCTACATGGTAGGTCCTTGTTGGTAATCTATTTTATAGAGAGTAATGTGTATATAATTACCTACTTTTATTTCAAGGAAAATCACATTGGTTTCTTCCTGTTGTTGCTTATGAAATGTCGAGGTAATTCTATTTTAGTTTTTTCAACATATGGAACTTTATAATCCTTTTTAATTGTTTGTAGGTCAGGGGTAGTAATGATGGGTATGATTCTAATTGGCTTAAAACAATTTGGTATAAATTACAATTTTACTGTCATTTTATACTTATCTGTAAATATTGCTTATATGAAGGGACACTGTAGATTATGAGGGATTAAAAGAGATTTTATGGGTATATGCACATTTGAGGCAAGATCTATTACACTTAGTGTCAGGAAAAATCTATTAAATTTCCTATAGTGTAACAGTTTCAACTTTTAATTTATTTTAATATTCTCCTTTTCAAAAGTTAAACAACATGCCAGAATTTTAGTAGTCACATTTAATTTTAACTAATGATAGAAATATTATAATTATACTGATGACACATGGGTTCTGACTGAATATATATTTGACCATATATAATTTGGGATTTAAATTGACTATATGAGTTCTAAATTTCACTGCTGTTGTTGTTGATTCCCCAAAACCAGTTCAGATAAATATCACAAATCTAACTAAAACCTTGACAGTAGGTTGGGCAAAGAAGTTGTGTGTGTGCATATATACACATGTGTATAGGTCTGTATACACACATACATATATACATAAAATGTAATTATGAAGAGTTATGTACATAATATTTAATATGTCTAATTAATTATTTAATAAATTTCACAAGTTTCAAGTACTACAGTTTTACCTTAGGTTCTATATAACAGTAAAAATAAGTTTTAGATATTATAAATGAATTATTTAAAGGAAGTTGGTAATTATTTTAGTTTGTTCTCTTTTTAGATAACTGGATTCACTTTACAATTTGCAAAACGCCTGCAGATCAATATACTGGTTAAGCCAGGAAAAAGAATTGGGTGAGTCTCTTGAACAGGTTCATTATGATTTTTAGTATTTTCTTGTCAGAAAGTGAATATATGTATGAAATTAAATGGAAATAATGTAAAATTTCAACTTTTCTTTGGCTTGATATCATGAAATAATTACTGTTTATAACTTTCGTCTGTAATTTAGAATTATATCTAGTGTGTATTGAAATTGTATTTAAACATATTCTGGAATTAGTGTATGATGGCATTTCTCATTTTACTAGCTGTCCAAATATTTCCAGGACAATTGTTTCTAAAATTCAATTTTAGTTTCCTGGGTATAAATTGTCAAAAGGGAAAATACATGCTTAGAAAAAGTCAATCTAATTAGAAATATGTATTAGAAAGATTTATAAGAGTGAAAGATGTCTGATAAACAGCCATAGTAATATTTAAATGATTCATTACAAGGAACAAAAATCAAGTAACTTAGCAAGTTTAAGAGCAACTAATTTCTGAACATTTATTTACCCTAGTAATGACTAACATTTCTGTTATATATGGGTATTATATTAGTATATATTGTTATAATTATTTTCAATGTTTATTATAGAGCATTAAAAGGTCTGAAGCAGAATTATATGGTGCCTGTTCTTTGGCTTAATGAGGTTAGTATTCTTATCTATTAGTCACCAAAAACTGTAAACTTCCTTGTATATAGAAAAAGCTTTTAATGTTTGAAAACTGAATACATATGTATAGAATTTGAAGTTGTATGTGTTTCCATTACCTATATAGGCGAGTTTATATATTATTAATTATATAATTACTTATTCTGAGAGAACCAAGCCACACAGAAGTATCAGGTTTATGTTAGTTTTCAGTGTTTTTATTTCAGAAGGATGAAGTACTTCCTATAATTTTAGATTATTTTCATAATACAACTAGTAAAGACTTTTTCTTGTCATAGTGCTTGTGTTAAGAAAGAGTCATACATACATGTAACTCCAAGTAACTCAATGTGAATACTGTAGTGCTAATAAAAGAAAACCAAACTTATAAAGACCAGGTAAGAGTAGGTGTCTGCAGTCTATCTGAGTGCCTAACAAGGTATTTTTAGTACAAATTACAGAATTGATTAGTCACAAAATGAGGAAATGCACTACAGAAGCCTTCAGAGGAAAGAAACTGTTGGCCCTGCCAATTTCCCTCTGTCTCTAGGAAACATCCTTTGGAAAACTGGAAAATATTTCAGTAAGACCTTTGTATAGATCAATGAAGTCAGTGTATTGGAGAGGGCTATATAACATGTTTCAAATGAAGAAGATTATATTTCTCTCTCTAAATATTCTACCTTGGCATTTACTGCCTTCTTTGACATGAAAAGGGAATTCCATTGTATTTTCTTATAAAGATGACTAACATCTATATGGTGTTTCAAAAAAAGAGTGATACATAAGTGGAGAGTTTTGAGTAATTTGCTCCACTAATCAACTGAAATAATGCTAATTGTTAACTTGATTACAGACTGGCACCATTGGTGATGAGAAGGCAGAAATGTTCAGAAATCAAGTGACTGGAAAAATAAAACTCCTTGGCCTGGTAGAAATGATCTTAATCAGTGTTGGTGCAGTGATGTTTACTGCTTTTATGATTTCATACTGTGCATGCAGATTGAAGAGTGTAAAATAAGTAAGTATATAACAAAAAATATATATGGCTTCAGAAATGTGAGTTTATATATTACTTGTTTCCATTTTATAAAACGGGGGTTATAAATTAGGCTGAAAATATTTCTGGACATGTCTGGCCAACTATCATTGTTAATACATCCTCGAAATTTTGAGATACTAAATGTAAATTGAAACATAAACGAGGGCTTCCCTGGTGGCGCAGTGGTTGAGAGTCCGCCTGCCAATGCAGGGGACACGGGTTCGTACCCAGGTCTGGGAAGATCCCACATGCCATGGAGTGGCTAGGCCCGTGAGCCATGGCCGCTGAGCCTGTGTGTCTGGAGCCTGTGCTCCGCAACGGGAGAGGCCACAACAGTGAGAAGCCCGCGTACCACAAAAAAAAAAAAAAAAAAAAAAAGACAAACAAAAAAAAAACATAAATGAAACCTGAATGAGTAATAAGGCCTATTAATATCAAGCAGATCACTATATTTCATCTTTATTATTGGAGGAATGAGCTAAAATATGAAATTGTCACCTTTCAAAGTTAGAATGTTGCACAAAAGCTATATATGTACTAACTTTTCTTTTCTTGATTTTTTCTAGCTAGTTAATTATTTTAACATGACAAATAATTAATTTAATAGATCACTGACCAGGAAAGTTTATGTAAAACTGAAAATGGTAGCTATTTGGGGAAATTAGAATTTACAAGGGAAAAGAAAATAAAAAGGAAAATTAAATAAGCTAGAAATTAATGAGAAATGAAAACTCAATAAATGATAGAACTAAAATTAGGTTAAAATATGCTATTTTAAAATGAAGATAGCATATTAATATAGAACCAGGATTGTTGCATATAGTCATGCTGTCCAAAATCACAGTGTGCACTCTAGATGTTTAGAGTGGAAGCCCTGATGAATTATTACAATTCAGGAGCTAGAACTGAATACAATACAAGAAAACAGAAGACAAAAATGTTCAACACAGTAAAACCAAATTACTCAGAGTTTACAGGAAATCAGCTAAAAGTAGACAGATTTGAGTTTTGACAAAAGTGTAGAGGTGTTTCAGGCCTCTGTGTTTTAGGTATTACTGCACATGCCCCCTTGTACATAGAGGAATGAATGCCTGACCCTATCTTCCCTAAGCCTTTCTTTACTAATCATACTTGGCATAGGTATGGCCTGTGTGTGTGTGTGGGGGGGGGGGAATTTGTCACTTACCCATAGTTTCTGTCCACCCTCCCTTCCCAGGAACCTCAAAAAATATACACAATCAAAATAAAAGCAATATACTTGGTATGAAAAAAATCACAACTTCAAAACAAGTCTTCTTGCTCTACTTCCAATCAGCCTGTTGACTGTAACCTGTCTTATGTAGAAATGCTGGAACTATCACTGATAATTACTGAGCTTTTATTATATGCCAAAATCATGCTAAATATTTTACATGAATTATCACAACTAATCCGTAATAATATTTCATGAGTTTCCAATAATCAGGGATTCATTAGCATCCATTCTATCTTATGGAGTCATCCCAGAAAGTTATAAATTTAAACTGTACAAAATTGTCCATTTTCACAGTGTGAATCAGTCAAACTGAAGATTACTGATTTTTTTGGATATGAAATTGAGAGCTTGAGACTAGGAAGGCAACTCCAATTTTTGTTCTGATTATTTCTGTCACTATTCACTCAAAAGAGGACTGAACAATTCTGCCTACAATCCATTTGAATGGGTATTCAAAATGCTAACCTAATATATTCACATTATAACACATAAAGGAAATATTGCATCACCTTTAAGACCTATCATTAGTCCAGTAACAGACAAATAAGTTATGATTAAACAAAATAATTCATATGAACACATACAATTGACAAAAAGATCATCCACTGAAAAACCAAATTACAACAAAAACTTCTTTTAGTGGGAAAATATGTTTTTCAAAATGAAGTATGAGCCATGAATTTTTTCTGTATTGTTCTCTACAGAAATTACATGAACAATTTCATCAGTGCTTAATGAGCCCTGAATGCCAATTATCTTGGGTCTGTACATGGCTCTATTAAGGTGAAAGATTGAAAACTTTCTAGAGTGTCTTTGTCAACAAGTATGTTGGTTTGGCTTAACATCTGACTGTTACAGGGAAAAGCTACGGCTCTTTACGCAACAATACGTCTTTTTTCATTTTTCTTTACAAATAGAGAAGAACACTGTTCTCTGTAGATTACTTGATTTACTAGATTTAGAAGAATCACAGATATAGATTTCCTTAAACAAGCTTCAGTTTCGAATATTATAATAATTATGCCTTTGGGAAGATTTATACACAATTGAAAAATAAGGAGATGGATGTAAGAGGGAGTAAAGCAAAGATGGTGGAGCAAAGGTGTGATTTTGCTCAATGGATCACAAAGAGAATAAGCCAACAGTCCTTTTGAAAGTAGTAGTATATACACCGCTAAATGGAGGATGGTCTGAAGGGACAGCAGAGAGTGGAAATGCTCATCCAGAGCAGATTTAAAGAGCGACCCCTCCTTATCTGGCCATGCGCAGCTCTTGAGAGCTGGGAAGCAGCCTTCCATGTATCCTGGAATGGGAAAATAACTGCCTTACCCATGAAGTTCATCAGAGAATTTTTCTCTGCAGCTTGAGAAATTGGGCTAATTACTAGAAAACATGACACCTTCAGTATTTAGAATTTGAATATTACCTGTTTTAGTTTTCCACGACTTTCTGATAAGTACTTACCTTTCTTCTGCTTTCCAGGAAGGAAATGAGTCTTTACATTTATGCACCAGCTACATGAGGACCTTTCTTCATATCGACCTACAAAATGAAGATTTAATATGCTTTATGTTTGCAAAACACATTTTATCTTATAGTTGAAGAACTGGTGGCACTTTTTTTTTCTGTACCGAGCAACAGCACATTTCTAAAGGATTATTAAGATGTCATTAAAATCCATACTTTGGAAAAAAACAGCACCTTTTAAAATTCAACATGTTCACAATGGAATGGATTTCAGTTTCTACAGATGTGGCTTCAGCATGGTCCAGTTATTTTTATTTGGTACTGATTCACTGATTGGTTCCAGTTTGCTAAATTCAGCAGATGGGTGGATGTTCTAAACAAATCCTGGACCCTGAACTCTTGTCTTCTTCATCAAAGGGAAAACATCACTACCCTCATCAGTATCCCTGCAATACACAGACCCCAGGACTGTCAGGACATTGCATTTCATGAGTATCAACTATTCCGAAAGACGTTTAAGAATGGAAACTAAAGGACTGGCCTATGAACCATTTATTAAACATTACTTAATTTTCTTTCTCTATTAAATCCTTCACACAGCATAAGCAAGCCTTATCACCATGCTCTTTATAACAATATGGCTCATATTTTTGTCAGTGATAATGCAAATGAACATGTTTGGGAACTTTGTCATTTTCCACATTCTGCAGCTCTTCTGGAAATCTGAGTAGATTTTGATCTTTTCACTCAGTTGCATACAACTTATGCTTGGCAACTTCAGAATGCTGTGCTAGTATTAAGAGATGTAAATGATAATACAGAAATTATTATATGGGAGATTACAAAGAGTAGAATGTCCATTCATACTTATTTGTTGTAATAATTCTTGCTTTCATAGTCGTCTCAGAAAGACTGGTTTCAAACATTAAAAAATGTTGCTCCTTAAATTCCTGTGCTTTTGTCCAGTTCCTGTTGTGCCACAAAACATTTACTCTAGTTTTCTGAATGATGTAGTCTATCTGAATTTTTATTTCTTTATGCATCTATATTTCCTTCTAAAACATTTCTAAATTCAATCTTGACCACTTTTTCCTTCATTAATTTTTTTGAGCCAGTTGGGGGAAAAGGAAATAAAAAGATACTTGTCATGCTTTAGTGTTGCAGTATTTAAATTCTAGACTATGAAGGATATTTCCTCTCCTTTTTATTAGAAGACATATTGTTAGGTAACCCTGCTTTCTTTAGCAGGGTTTCACTTATGGCAGAGAGCACTAGGCCCCCTAAAAAGGCCCCCCATAGAAAGAGAAGATGGATCACATTCTGCCTGTGTTTTACACACAGAGGTTTCTAGGATAAATTATTAGTAACTGGTTTGTTGAGATACTAAAATCAAGAATAATTAATCTCCTCATGTTAGCTGTCAGGGTAAATACTGAAAACCCCAAAGTGAGATACCACCAGTTTGGAAGGATTGTTGGAAAATCTTAAAGATACTCAAAACATACTGATGTAATAATGTCCTCTCATTTTTTGGGAACAGAAAAAAAGTATCCCCCTAAGATATGGACATATGAGATCCTAAATATCCTCTTCTGATACTTGAGTCTACTTTCGCCATATTAGGATATTTGTGGACATGTTGATCTAGGAGGAATATAAAGGATACTTCTTTAAATCTTAAACTAAGTAGGGCTGAATGATATAAAGTAGAAACTGTTCAAAAGAATTGGTTGAGAAATTACATATCCACTTCATGGTAGAACTGCATAACCAATCAATTATTCATTTTTAAATCTTCATACAAAAATGCATCTCATAGTATATAGATATCAGGAAAAGGGCTTTGACTTATGTGTCTATAACTAAATACATGAATATTCTAATCTTTACCATTCCTCACCATGTTTTCTCTAAATTCTATATATTATGTATAAGAGGAAAGACAATTCATACTCAAAGATAAGTGAAATATATTAAAAATACCCAGTAGAAAAAAATAATACTTCCTTTAATAAATGGGAGATAGATTTTTCATATAAAAAATGGATTTGGATATGTGTGTGTTTCCGTGTGCATGTGCGTATGCTGAGTTGGGAGTGGGCACTTTTGGGAATGTGTTAAACGTGACTTGTTTGACTTAGAGAAAGTGTCATTGTACACATGAATGAATTTGTATGTTTTATTCCATAGAAAACCTGCACCATTTTGTAAAGTGGCACATTTTCATTCCAAGGTATGTTTAATCACCACAAAACTATAGTTGTTCAAAACTTAAGTTTGAAAATGTATAGCATATGCAAAAGAGTTAACATAAGTTAGAGAATCTATAGCATCTTAAAACGGGTGAAGGCTTACTGTTGCTGACAAGTACATGAAAAGAGCTATACAGCTTTCAGTTCTCAGAAAAAGAGAAGTAAATGGGGTATCATTTCAGGAAAAAAATGTACTAATAAGGCAAACTGGTTATCCCTGAAAATTTGTTCTTGTGAAAGTGCTGGATATTTGTATTTGGATTTTTACATGTGAACTAATCTGTCAATGTTAACCCATTTTCAATGTCTGAGCTACACATTAATTATCTTTGGAGCTCGAGTTTGTTGCAGCTGTGTTCCACCTGTCAGTTCAGTGTTTCCGGTTGAAGTTCAATGTATTAGAGACATTGTGGCTGCTCTCTCTTTGTCTGCCTCTTCTGGCCCGTCTACAACTCTAAAGAACCACTCCACTTAAATGATCACTGTCCATTACCCTTTTCTGCATACACTAACAGAATTACCTATGGTTGTTTTTTCTGAGTTATTTGCAGTGAGCTGAGTTAATGAACTAAGAATGAGTCAGTGTTGAATATCTGTATCAAATACATATGGGCATACTCTGTTTTTTCCTTTCCTGGCTCAAAGGAAGCTACATTTTTAAATATTTGTGAAAATAAAAACTTTATTAGAAAAATGATTTGCTTTTCATTTATAATTTTTGAATGTGCTCGACTTCAATATTGTTTGATATTGCTACTATAATTGTATATTAGCTGTTTTTGTCTATGAGTTATTGACATATTAACTCCTATTTTCTTTTCCCAACTGTTCTCAGATGCTAGTAAGCATATGTGTACATACTTCAGAAGCATTCCATTCTACAGACTCATGAAGGAGAACTGTGACATACCTAGGAAAACATAAATGTTTTAAAGTTTTGTTTCTTTAATTGTGTGAAATCTGAGTCAGGTGCCTCAGCATAACCTGTGAACTTGTTAAAAATGCAGAGTCTCAGATGCTAACCCAGATCTACTGAATCAGAATCTGTTGTTTAATAGGATCCCCAAGTGATTTATATACACAAAAAATTGAAAAAGCCGTGATTTAAGTCATACTGAAATTGGACCACTGTGTAACAGTTTTATTTGACCTGTTCCTGGTAATAGTTTGATATATCAGCAGAACAACTTAAGTGAGCAAAGCTATATAAGCATACTGAGATGAGAAGAAATCCATCAGACTTTAAAGTTTGCTATAAATATTCTACTAAGTTTTGTCATTTGACTGTTGAGCTTGTAAACGGTATTTTCAGATGGTAATAGAACTATGTATATGGCTGAGTAGAGGGTGAGGTAGTACTAACTTTATACTCTAAATTTTCTAGAATGTGTTCTTTGATCTGCTTGACAATATTCATGACAAATATTCATATTTACTGCATGTAAATTAGCAGATATGTCAGGGGCAAGTAAGAGACATTAACACTGGAGATATTCCTCAGAATTTATCTGAGATAGAAATTATCCACTGGAATAAAGGGACTCTTCAGCATCAAGGAGTCTTATATATTACACGAATATAAATCCAGCCCATTATTTTGCCCAGAGTAAAGCTCTGTAGCTGCAGAGCTACAGAGCTTTACTCTGGGCAAAATAATGGGTTAGATTGTTTACTTGGAGGATGTCTGGAGAGGGATATGGAGCAGGGGCAATGAAGAAGCATACAAAGATGAGGGCTTATTTCTAGAGGAGAATGAGGGTCTATGCAGTTACAGAAGAATAAGTAAGGCCAGTGTGGAGGACAGAACTGAGCTTGGAACTCGCTAGGCTCAAAGAGCCAAGTTGACAGCTACTGTTCTTCTCTAATCCTACTCTCAGTCTACATAGTTGAGGACTATGGTCATTATGAAAAGATGGGTCTACATGAAAGGATAGGAAATAAGTGGTGGGTAGTTTTATAAACTCCACCTCCTAAATATTAAAGAGGAGAATTTAGTTATTGGAGACTTCTGAGGAACCATCTTAAAATAGAAATCTGGATTGTGAGAAGGTATTAAATATCTTCAGATTTTGAGAGACCAGGGAGCAGGATTCTAAAAATTTTCCCTCTTCTGAAACTTTTTTGAAATATTAACATATGTTAATGTTGCACATTTTTCCATAGATATCTGAATAATCATTTAAAATTAAAGGTCCTATAAGATTGTGAGAATTATCTGTATTGATAGTCAGCCACCTCCTTTTGCCCATACCCATTCCCTTCCCACCCCAGCCTGCCACCAGCACACATGTAGCATGTTTCTAGAAGTATAAGGAGGGGTATCAGTGGAGTAACCAACTGAGTGGGCAGTTGAGTCACTAGGATTCAGAAATTTCTTCTACAAATAATTTCTTGCTGAAATGTGTTATTTTTCTGTATTATTTATATTTGCTGTGTTATTAATGAATATTTACCTCTGGTTCCAGTTGAAGATGGCAACATAGGAAGATCCTGAACTCACCTTCTCCCACACACACTTCAAATCTACAGCAGCATAAGGAACAATTTTCTCTGAATAAACTAAAAACTAGCTGAGCAATTCCATGAGACCCACAAGGGCACAGAAAAACTGAGAAATGACTCTGTTAAAGGGCTCACATGCTCAGGCTCACCTCCCCCAGGGCTAGGTACAGAAGCAGCAGTACAAGAGGCACCCAGACTGTATATGAAAGAGGCTCATTTGCTAACTTTAAAATGTCAGACTGAGGTGCAGGCATCTCATTTAATACACATATAGGCGCCTGCTGGGATACTTTTGTGGGACAGAGGCTGGTGACACCATCTTCACACTCTTCCTCCGCCCTGTTCCAGCAGGTGGGTGCCACCTCCCCCTCCCTCCATGAGCACCATGTTTATGCACCCCCTCTGCCCCACTCCAGCCAGAAGATGCTGATTTCACACTCTCCCTCTGCAGTGCTAAGGAAAACCAGTATCTCCCATAATGGAGTTTTACATTAATTTAATAATTCAGTTTTTATACCTGATGCCCTGGGTTTAGAGGATGATTCCCAGGGGATACCCCTCACCTGGCTCTAGAGACCAGAGGGCCTTGTGTTCCTGAGCCTCATGGGACTCTAACAATCATACTGACAGTTCTTGGCAGACTACCATGCCGAGGACACTGCACAAACAAGAGACTGAAACACTCCCATTCTTTCTGTGATAGAGGCATATTTGCTTGCCCTGGATCTTTGACCCGAGGGGCAGACTTCAGGATTGGCATATATCTAGTGTCCTATGGAGATACTCTCAGGGAACACAGGCTGGTGAACACCAGCTCAGTTTTCTCCCTTTTCCTCACTATAGCTCACTGGTAACTTCCAGAAAAGAACTATTTTACTTGTCTGGAGCCCTGATTTTTGCAACTTCCATTCAGGGCACATCTCCAGAACACTTGGTTTTGGAGGTCAAAATGGCATAAAACTATGATCCCACCAGACAGTATAATTTAAGAGCTGTAGCATAATTTAAGAGCTTCCAATCAGCCTCAATCTAAGTCCTTGGTAAGCTCCTCCCATTTGGGATGCTGACAGGTCTTGCACACGTGCAACTACTTTGAGCTATTAAAAAATAAAATAGGCTGTTTGAACAATCACAAAGGTGTGAGAGAAAACCAAGAACTAAGGCACAGATGAATGATATGGTTCATTTCCTACACAAGACCACTCCTTTAAGACTGAGAAGGAGGGCTGTTACATCTCATGCACAGAAAACAACACAGAGCAAAAAGCAAAATAAAGGGATATGTTCCCCCAAGAAGAACAAGATAGAACCTCAGAAAAAATCTTAATGAAATAGAGAAAGTAATTTACCTGATAAAGAGTTCAAAGTAATGGTCATAAAGATGTTTCTTTAACTCAGGAGAACACAATGAGAACTTCAAGACAGAGATAGAACATGTAAGAAAGTACAAAATAAAAGTCACAGAGCTGAAGAATACAATAATTAAACTAAAAATACACTAAGAAAAATTTAACATCAAAATAGATGAAGCAGAAGAAAGGATCTGTGAACTCAAAGACAGGGCAGTGGAACTCACCCATCAGAATACCAAAAAGAAAAAAGAATGAAAAAAAAAAAACTGAAGACAGTTACAGGAACTTATAGGACAACATGAACTAGACTAACATTTGCATTACAGTAGTCCCAAAAGGAGAAGAGAGAAAGAAAGGAGCACATACCTTATTTGAAGAAATAATGACTGAAAACTTGCCTAAGTTTGGGAAGGACACAGACATCCAAATCCAGGTACACAGAGAGATCCAAATAAGATGAATCCAAAGAGATGATGATCAAGGCACATTTTAATTAAAATATTAAAAGTAAAAGACAAGGAGAGAATCTTAAAAGCAGAAAGAGAGAAACACCTTGTCCCATACAACAGAACCCCCATAAGACCATCAGCAGAATTTTCAGCAGAAACTTTGCAGGCCTGAAGGGATAACCATGATATATTCAAAGCACTGAAAGAAAAAAATTTCCAACCAAGAATATTCTACCTGAAAAAGTTATCATTCAGAGGTGAAAGAGATAAAAAGTTCACAGACAAGAAAAACCTAAAGGAGTAATTTGCAGATGATATAATACTCTACTTAGAAAATCCTAAAGCTGCCTCCAGAAAACTACTAGAGCACATCAATGAATTCAGTAAAGCTGCAGGATACAAAATTAATATACAGAAGTCTGCTGCATTTCTATACACTAACAATGAAATAGCAGAAAGAGAAATTAAGAAAACAATCCCATTTACTATCACATCATAAAGAATAAAATACCTAGGAATAAACCTAGCGAAGGAGGCCAAAGGCCTATGCTTGGAAAATATAAGACACCAATGAAAGAAACTGAATACCACACAAACAGATGGAAAGATATACCATGTTCCTAGATTGGAAGAACCAACACTCTTAAAATGACCATAGTACCCAAAACAATCTAAGATTCAGTGCAATCTCTATCAAATTACCTATAGCATTTTTCACACAACTGGAACAAAAGATTTTGAAATTTGCATGGAAACACAAAAGACCCCGAATAGCTAAAATAATCTTGAGAAAGAAGAACTGAGCTGGAGAAACCATGCTCCCTGACTTCACACTATACTACAAAGCTACAGTCATCAAAACAGTATTGTACTGGCACCAAAACAGACACATAGATCAGTGAAGCAGGATAGAGAGCACAGATATAAATCCACGCAGTTATGGTCAATTACTCTACAAAAAAAAGGAGGCAAGAATATACAATGGAGAAAAGACAGTCTTTTCAACATATAGTGCTTAGAAAACTGGACAGTTACATATAAAAGAATGAAATTAGATCATTCTCTAATATCATATACAAAAATAAATTCAAAATGGATTAAAGACCTAAGTGTTACATCAGAATCTATAAAGCTCCTCAAGGAAAACATAGGCAGATCAAACTTCGACATAAATCACAGCAATTGTTTTTGGATCCATCTCCTAGAGTAATGGAAACAAAAACAAAAGTAAAAAAACTGGGACCCAATTAAACTTAAAAGCATTTGCATAGCAAAGGAAGCCATAAACAAAAGGAAAAGACAAACCACGGACTAGGAGAAAATATTTGCAAACGATATGACTGACAAGGGCTTAAATTCCAAAATATAAACAACTTATGCAGTTCAATATCAAAAAAAAAACAATCAAAAAATGCACAGAAGACCTATACAGACATTTCACCAAAGATGACATTCAAATGGCCAACAACCAGATGAAAAGATGTTCAACATCATTAATTATTAGATAAATGCAAATCAAAATTATAATGAGGTACCATCTCACACCAGTCAGAATGGACATCATTAAAAAGTCTACAAATAACAAATGCTGGAAAGAGTGTGGAGAAAAGGGAACCCTCCTACACTGTTGGTCAGCATGTAAGTTGGTGCAGCTACTGTGGAAAACAGTATGGAGGTTCCTCAGAAAACTAAAAATAGAATTACCATATGATCCAGCAATCCCACTCCTGAACATATATCTGGAAAAGAAAAACTCTAATCAGAAACAATATGTGGAGCCCAATGTTCATGGCAGCACTATTTATAATAGCTAAGACATAGAAGCCACCTAAATGTCCATTGACAGATGAATGGATAAAGAAGATACACACACACACACACACACACACAATGAAATATTATTCAGCCATAAAAAAGAATGAAATAATGCCATCTGCAGCAACTTGGATGGACCTAGAGATTATCATACTAAGGGAAGTAAATTAGACAGAGAAAGACAAATATCATAAGATACTACATGTGGAATCAAAGAAATGATACAAATAAACTTATTTACAAAACAGAAATAGACTCACAGACATAGAAAACAAACTTATAATTACCAAAGTGGAAAAGGGTGGGGAGGAATAAACTGGGAATTTGGGATTAACAGATACACAATACTATATATAAAATAGTTTAAAAGACAAGGACCTACTGTATAGCACAAGCAACTATATTCAATATCTTGTAATAACCTAAAATGAAAAAGAATCTGAAAAGAATTTATATATATATATATATATGTATGTGTGTGTGTGTTTGTGTATAACTGAATCACTTTGATGTAATGTGAAACATTGGTAAATCAACTATACTTCAATAAAAGAATAAAAAATAAGAACAAATAAAAATAAAACCAGAAAAAAATAAAGAAAATAGACTGAAAAAAAAAAGCTAAAAGAATAAATTATCACTAAACCAGTCTTACAAGAAATGTTAAAGAAATTTTTTAAATGAAAAAAGGGTGCTAACTAGTAACAAAAAAACTTATGAAAATATGAACCCCACTGGTAAAGGTAAATATTTACTAAAGGTAGTATAAAGGTTGAAAGTCAAAAGTAGTAAAAATAACTAGCTACAATAATTACTTAAGGGATATACAAGATAAAGACGTAAATCTGACCTCAAAAGCATAAAGCCCATGGGGAGAGTAAAAATGTAGTTTTAAAATGTGTTCAAACTTAAGCAGTTATCACCTTAAAATAGATTGTTATAAATATGTTGTTATATGTGAAACTTTATAGGTATGTTATAATGCTGTTGTATGTAAGACTCATGGGAACCACAAAACAAAAACCTGTAATAAGTTAGGCCAGTATACTGCCTAACTTAGGTATATACTTAACAGGTATATATAGAACATTCCATCCCAAAGCAACAGAATTCACATTCTTCTCAAGTGCACATGATCTCGAGAATAGATCATATGGTAAACCACAAAACAAATTTTAATAATTTTATGAAGACTAAAATCATATCAAGCATCTTTTACAACAATGGTATGAAATTAGAAATCAATTTCAAGAAGAAAACTGGAAAATTCACAAATATGTGCCAATTCCCCAACAGGCTACTGTGTTACTGAACAAGCAATGGGTCAGAAAGTAAAACAAAAGAGAAATCAAAAGACGTCTTGAGACAAATGAGAATGGAAATACAAAATACCAGAACTTATTGGATGCAGCAAAAGCAGTTTTAAGAGGGAGTATATAATGATAAATGCCTACTTCAAGAAATAAGAAAAATCTCAAACAAGCTACCTTCACACTTAAAGGAACTAGAAAAGGGGAAAAAAAAATGAGGTTCAAAGTTAGCAGATGGAAGGAAATATAAACAGAGCAGAAATAAATGGAGACCAAAAGACAGTAGAAAAAATCAGTAAAACTAAGAGCTATGAAATCAGTAATCTAAAACCTCCCACTAAACAGAAGTTGAGGACCTGACAACTTCATCAGTGATTTCTACCAAGCATTCAAACAAGAATTGATACCAATCCTTCTCAAACTCCTTTAAAAAACAGAAGAGGAGGAAACACTCCAAACTCATATTACAAGGCCAGCAAAACCATCATACCAACACTAGACAAGGAAGCCACAAGAAAAGAAAATTACAGGCCAATATCTCTGGTGAATATGGATGCAAAAATCCTCAACAAGATATTAACAATCAAATTCAACAACACACTGAAAGAATTATGCACCATGATCAAGTGGAATATATTCCAAGGACACAAGGATGGTTCAACATGTGCAAATCAATCCACGTAATATACCACATTAACAAAATGAAAGATAAAAAATCATGATTATCTCAATAGATAGAGAAAAAGCATTTGACAAAATTCAACATTTATTTATGATAAAAACCCTTAACAAAGTTAGAGTAAATACACCTCCAACATAATAAAGGCCATTTATGACAAACACACAGCTAACATCATGCCACATGGTGAAAAGCTGAAAGACTTTCCTCTAAGATCAGTAACACAACAAGAGTGCCCACTCACACAAATGTTATTCAACATAGTATTGGAAGTCCTATCCATAGCAATCAGAAAGAAAAAGAAATGAAAAATACCTAAGTTGGAAAGGAAGAAGTAAAACTGTCACTGTTTGCAGATGACTTGATATTACATAATATCAAGTCCTAAAGACCTTACAAAAATCTGTTAGAACTAGTAAACAAATTCAGTGAAGTTGCATGATACAAAATCAATATCAAAACTGTTCATTTCTATACACTAATAACAAACTCTCAGAGAGAGAAATTAAGAAAACAATCCCATTTGCAATTGCTTCATATTGCTTCAATTCCTACATAGGGATAATTTAAGCAAGGAGGTGAGAGACCTGTACATTGAAAAATATGACACACTGACGAAATAAATTGAAGAAGTCACAAAGAAAGATCTTCCAGGCTCATTAACTGGAATAATTAATATTGTTAAACTGCTCATACTACTCAGCAAATTATACATTCAATGCAATCCCTAACAAAATTCCAATGGCATTTTTCACAGAAATAGAGCAAATCATCCTAAAATGTCTACTGAACCATAAAAGACCCCGAATAGCCAAAGCAATTTTGAGAAAGAAGAACAAGGCTGGAGGCACCATACACCCTGATTTCAAACTATACCACAAAGTTATAGTAAGCAAAACAGTATATCATTAGCATAAAAACAGACACATTATTAATGGAACAGAGTAGAGTAGAGAGTACAGCAATAAACCTATGCATATATGATCAATTAATTTACAACAAAGTAGCTCAGAATATACAACTGGGAAAGAATAGTCTCTTCAACAAATGTTGCTGTAAAAACTGGACAGCCACATGCAAATGAATGAAACTAGAACACTGTCTTACACCATACACAAAAATTTATGCAACATGCATTAAAGACTTGAATATTAGGCCTTAAACCATAAAATTCTTGGAAGAAAACATATGCAGTACACTCTTTGACGTCAATCTTGGTGATAATTTTTTGAATTTTACAACAAAAGCAAAAACAAAAGAATAGAACTACATCAAACTCAAAAGTTCCTGCAGAGCAAAGGAAACCAATAAAATAAAAGGGCAAATTATGGAATAAAAGAAAATATTTGCAAATCATATGTGTGATAAGGGGTTAATATGCAAAATACATAAAGAATAAAGAACTCGTAACACTGAATAGCAAAAAACAAAAAACAAAAACAAAAACCAATCTTGTTAAAAAAGTGGCAGAAGATCTGAAAAGACATTTTTCAAAAGAGATACAAATGGCCTAACAGGTACATGCAAAGATGCTCAACATCACTGATCATCAGAGAAATGCAAATCAAAACCACAATGACATCTCCCCACATACCTATTAGAATGGCTGTCATCAAAAAGACAAGAAATAACAACTTTTGGCAAGGATATGAAGAAAAGGAAACCATTGTGCACTGTTGGAAATGTAAATTGAAGCACCCACTATGGAAAAACTGTTGGAGGTTTTTCCAAAAATTAAAAATAAAAATGCCATAAGATCCAGCAATTCAACTTCTGGATATTTATCTGAAGAAAACAAAAACACTAATTTTGAAAGATATATAAATTTCCCATATTGTTGCAGTATTAATGACAATAGCCAAGATCAGGAAACAGCCTAAGTGTTCATTAGTGAATGAATACAAAAAGAAATTATGATAGAAATATACATATAGATAGATATATGTATCTATCTATCATCTATCTATCTATATACAGAATGGACTATTATTCAGCCATAAAAAGTGAAATCTTTCCATTTGTGATACCATGGATGGACCTTAAGTGCATTATGTTAAGTGAAATAAGTCAAACAGATGAAGACAAACAGAGGATGATCTCATTTACATGCAGAATCCAAAAGAAAAAAAAAAGCTCATAAATCTAGAAAACAGACTGGTGGTTTCCAGAGGCAAGGGGTGGGAGTAGATGAAATCAGTAAAGTGTGTCAGAAGGTACAAACTTCTATTAATAAAGTAAATAAGTCCTGGGATGTATTGTACATGATGATTCTAGTAAATAATACTGTATTGCACATTAGAAAGCTGCTAAGATAGTAAATCTTAAAAGTGTTTATCACAAGAATAAAGAATTATAACTATTTACGGTGATAGCTGTTAACTAGACTTATTGTGGTGATCATTTCACAGTGTATAATAATATCAAATCTTGATGTTGTACACCTGAAACTAAGGTAATGTTATAATGTCATCCCTAAGTATCTGCAGGGGATTGGTCCAGGACCTCCATGGATACCAATTCCCCAGAGATGCTCAAGTCCATTATATAAACTGGCATAGGGCCATTGGTCTTCCATGTCTACCGTTCGTATCTTCAGATTCAACCAACCACAGACTGAACTCCGAGTTTGGTTGAATCTGTGGATGGGGAACCCATGGATATGGAGAGACAACTGTGTGTCAATTATACCATTTACAAAAAAAGTGTATTTAGCGCTGCTAATCAGAGAACAAATAACAAGGACAGATGAAACTAAGTGTAGAAGCTAATGTGACTAATTAAAGTAGAGCATTTGTCAAAAATAGGAAGGGATGGAAATATCAAGTATACATGAGGCAGTATGTGCAAGGTGTTACATTTATAGGAGGTATAGAAGTACCACATTTGTGCCATCAGTATCACACAGAAAAAACAAAAACAAAATCCATGCTCTCTATCAAGTCACTGGTTGTCTACAGCTCTGGTGATACTTGCCCCTGTGTCTCTCCAATACAACGAGAGTAGATTTTGACACCAAGCACCTTCTGTATTTTTGGCTCCCTTGTTCCTGAATCATGTACTTCAGGATTAAGGTATAATAGGGCTTTCACCCTGCTTGCACCCTGTCCTAAATTTGTAAACCTACCCCACATTTCTCACCTAACTTATCACTGTGTATTTTAAATTTCAGTTTAAAATTCTGGTATTTAATCATCTAAAGCTCTGAGATTTTTTTGTTCTAAGACCACTGGGATAGTGATTGGAAGTGTACCTGGAAGACACTGTTGCATCAAGGTGATTTCCTACACAGCTCTGTATTTCCTATTTCAGGATCAGAAACAAGTTTCTACTTATTTATCAATGGAATAATTTATCATGCAAAATATGAAGAAAATATTCAGCAGACTTGTTAAGTAAACAAAAAGTTACAAACAGTATATTCAGTATAAGGCCCAGATGGCAAATAATTTCTTTCAACAACCATTTGATAGTAATTTTCTGAAATCATTTGGATGAGAATGATTTAAACTTGTTGAGAAAGACAGAGTCTCCAAGATCTATGCAGATCAAAGGCTGTGAACAGTTAGCAAGGTCTATCATGGGAAATGTTAAGTGAGAAATTTCATGGATCCCTTGGGGAAGGAAAAACCGCTAAAGGTAACTATGAAATGGGCAAGATGGTGTGTGGCTTTAACCATTAACATCATTAAATGGAATAAAAATTTGTGGTCAACTAGTTTAATTCACTGTCACATTGTAGAAATATTTACAAACAGAAACTATTGAAATTCAGCGTATACTGATAGTAGGGTTCATTTCTAAACATTAAAGCTCCATGTTTGACCCACTTTTATATACACACTGAATAAAATATTTATTATCGATGAAAATGCGCATAAGGTATTAAAACAGGAATCAGCAAACTTTTTCTGTAAAGGACCCGATAGGAAATATTGCAGGCTTTGCAGGTCATATGGTCTCAGTGGCAGTTGCCCTACTCATCTCTGTCACTGCAGCACAAAGCAGTCATAGACAAAACCAAACAAATGGGTGTGACTGTGTTCCAAGAAACATCTATTTATAAAACAGAGGGTGGACTAGAATTGGCCCACCTGCCACAGTTTGTTGATCCCTATACCAGAAGGTGCTTAAAATTTGTAGATCTTCATATCGTGAATAATCATTTTGCGTGGCTTGATTAGCCTGAAAGTTTTCTATAACACTACAGTTGTCCTAACCTATCATAGCTATGTAAAGTATATGTCATGAAGAATTGGGGCTACATGAAATAGATACTTTTCAACTGACTGAATTGCTTTGCCACACCAACAAAGGGACACTTGACTTTCAGGATTAGGGACCAGTGTTACCATCTGAACGGGGCTGCTCTGCGTGATACGATCTGAATGATTAAATAAGGAGTGTTAACCATATCTTGAATTGGTGGGGCCCTCCTAGTTCAAAACTCATTTGCTCTCTTCTCAGATATTCTTTTTTTTTTTTTTTTTTTTTTGGTACGCGGGCCTCTTACTGTTGTGGCCTCTCCCGTTGTGGAGCACAGGCTCCGGACACGCAGGCTCAGCGGTCATGGCTCACGGGCCCAGCTGCTCCGCGGCATGTGGGATCCTCCCGGACCGGGGCACGAACCTGTGTCCCCCGCATCGGCAAGCAGACTCTCAACCACTGCGCCACCAGGGAAGTCCTCAGATATTCTTTATACTTGTTTGACAATAAAATTTTGATCTGCTTTTCTTTTTATGGGTAGACATTTGCAAATTCAGGTTTTTAATATTTCAAAAAATCGTTCTTCAATTAAGTCTTTTATTATTTTTTTTCTTGTTTCTATTGTGAATAAATTTAAAACTCCAAATCTCCTTTCTCTAAATGTGATGGATAGAAATTTGGTTCTGGTGTCTGGGGTTTGAATTCCAAGCCCACTGCTTACTGTTTGACCTTAGGAATATTAATTAACCTCTCTATGTCTTAGTGCCCTTATCTGTAAAATGAAGATACTGGTACCTAAATCATGGAGTGGCTTTGAGGACTAAACAAGTTAATTCATGTCAAGTGCTTTCCACAGTAAATGAAAGAGTAAGCACTCAAATGCTAATTAAGACCTTGTAACCGTGGTAGATCATAGCATCTGTGAGTTGATTGTCTAATAACTCATATTTCTCCTCTGTCAAAATTAGTAACCCTGGAAAAATTACTCAAATTAATCAACTTATGGAAAAAGCTGAAAGTTTATTATTACTACATTATACTATTATATCCTGGATTTGAATTTACCCTAGTTACAAGCTGGTAAGCTACCTTAAAATGTACATGGATATTGGCAGAAGAGACATGACACTCCTGGGAGAGAGACAAAAATTCTCTTATAGCTCAGTAAAAAGCTTGAGTATCAGCCTATTTGCTTTCGCTTCCCTTGGACCTCAAGTCTCATATGGGAGGTGTAACAAGGTCAAATGGTTATTGTGCACATAGTGGGATTGTACTGCAGCTCAGGAAGACTGAGTCTCAGGGATCAACCACTTTCACAGCAAGCAGTAAGCAAGTCCTCTTATGGTTTGGGGGCAGGAGTGAGGCATTATATTATACCTCCAGGTTCACCACTGAAAACATAAACCCAAGAAAAGGCCCACATAATGAGCAGTTAGGGCCTGTCTTTCTTGGCACACTCAGCAAGACATGTAGGAAAACAATAAGCCCAACAACTACTATTTCTTTCATTTGTACACCAGGCCCAGAAGTGTGTGATATGTTAATTTTTCTTTACACTTTTTAGCTCTATGATAAACAGCTTGGTAAACTTGGGTTTAATGACTTTAAACTGATTTCTTCTTGGAATGTTTTTCAAGCTCCTAATGTGCTATAAATCTCCAAAAAGAAAAATTTACTGTTCAGTGTTTCCCAAACTTTTATGACCATGGGTTTCTTTTGCTTAAGAAGAATTACTTACAAATACCAAGTGCATTTTTCAAAAGTACTGTTGCTGTTGCTATTCTGCTTGCTTCTCACTATTTCCTGATCTTTTAAGAAAAATCACGGTAATACATTTAATCTGTTCATGAATATACAGTGCCAAGGTCTAGTAGTTTTCTGGTGACATCCTTAGGATTTTCTATGAATAATATCCTGTCATCTGCATCAATTAATTTGGTAAAGTTACAGTTACAAAATTAATATACAGAAATTTGTTGCATTTCTATACACTAACAACAAAATAACATATAGAAAAATAAAGAAAATAATCTTGTTTGCCATACATCAGAAAGAATAAACACCTATGAATAAACCTAGTTAAGAAGGCAAAAGACCTGTACTTGGAAAACTATAAGACTCTGATGAAAGAAACTGAAGATGAAACAAACAGTTGGAAAGACATACCTTGTTCTTGGATTGGAAGAATTAATATTGTTAAAAAGACCAAACTACCCAAGGCAGTCTAGAGATTCAGTGTAATCCCTATCAAATTATCAATGGCATTTTTCACAGAAATAGTAAAAAAAAAATTTTTTTAATTTCTGTGGAAACACAAAAGACCCCAAATAGCCAAAGCAACCTTGAGAAAGAAGAATAGAGCTGGAAGAATCAGGCACCCTGACTTCAGACTATACTACAAAGCTACAGTCATCAAAAGAGTACAGTACTGGCACAAAAACAGACACTTAGATCAATGGAACAGGACAGAAAGCTCAGAAATAAACCCACCCACCTATGCTCAATTCATCTACAAAAAAGGAGGCAAGAGGTCTTCCCTGGTGGTGCAGTGGTTGAGAGTCCGCCTGCCGATGCAGGGCACACGGGTTTGTGCCCTGGTCAGGGAGGATCCCACATGCCACAGAGTGGCTGGGCCCGTGAGCCATGGCCACTGAGCCTGCGTGTCCAGAGCCTGTGCTCCGTGGCGGGAGGGGTTGCGACAGTGGGAGGCCCACATACTGCAAAAAAAAAAAAAAAAAAAAAAAGGAGGCAAGAATATACAATGAAGAAAAGGCACTCTCCATAACAAGTGGTACTGGGAAAACTGGACAGGTACATGTAAAAGAATGAAATTAGAACACTCCCTAACACCATACTCAAAAATAAACTCAAAATGGATTAAAGACCTAAATGTAGGACTGGATACAATAAAACTCCTAGAAGAAAACATAGGCAGAACACTCTTTTACATAAATCACAGCAGTACCTTTTTGGATCCACCTCCTAGAGTAATGGAAATAAAAACAACAATAAACAGATGGGACTTAATTAAAGTTAAAAGCATTTGCACAGCAAAGGAAACCATAAAGAAAACAAAAATACAGCCTACCGAATGGGAGAAAATATTTGCAAACAATGCAACCGACAAGGGATTAATTTCCAAATATACAAACATCTCACACAGTTCAATATCCAAAAAAAAAAAACCACACACAAAACAAACAAGAAAAACAACAACCACCCAATCAAAAAATGTGCAGAAGATCTAAACAGACATTTTTCCAAGGAGGACATACAGATGGCCAACAGGCACGTGAAAAGATAATCAATATCGCTAATTACTAGAGAAAGGCAAATCAAAACTGCAGCGAGGGATCACCTCACACAGTTCAGAATGACCACCATGAAAAAGTCTACAACTAATAAATGCTTGAGAGGGTGTGGAGAAAAGAGAACCCTCCTACACTGTTGGTGGGAATGTAAGTTGGTGCAGCAATTATGGAAAACAGAATGGAAGTTTCTTAAAAAAAAGAAAAATAGAGTTTCATTGGTTTTCATTTCATCAAACAGGTTTTCATTGTTACAGAAAAAAATCTTACCTTCAAAACTATTTTTATTTTTTCAGGGTCTTAAAGTTCTATGTCATTATCAAAACCCTATATGAATACCTTATTCAAAAAATCTTGTAGCTACGATGTGTACCTATGAAAATCTAGAATTCACATATGACCTAATAAGAATCTTAGCATAACTGTTTAAAAATCACAACTCTGTGAACTGACCACATGTAAGAAAAGAGAATAGTTTCTAGAATTTGAGAACTCATCACAGTTTTTGTTTAATTTTTTGTTTGTTTGGAGGGGTTATGCTTTTACTTTTAAGGATATTAATTGGAGTATGGGAAAACATAAACATAATATTGACTCCTGTCCTAGTCTTGCTTGATAGGTTATAAAATTTTTATTCTTAGAGGCTTTAACCTATCTCTATCTGGGATGAAAGCAGGGTGGGTTAGATATAATTGATTTACTTGGAAAAGCAATGAAGTGAGGGTTAGAGAAGTTGGATTTGAAGCTAAAGTACATAAACAATAAACTCCTATTTACATGACAATGTTAAAGGAAATTATGATCAACTATGAGTCATCTTGTCTCATGATGTCAACAAAACAGAGTCTTTAGTGTCTGCTTGGATGCCTTAAATAATGGGAAAACGACCGTTTACGTTTCAGAAAAAGTTAATAATTTGAGAGTCTTCCACGTGTTGAGGTGATCCTGCCTCTCCATCAGTTACACCGTGAACTCAGTTGAAGTTCGAAGTTCGAAGTGGAGGAGGATGTCTCTCCTCAAACAGAACCACAGGCTTATTTGGCCTTTGGCTGCTAAAGTGAACTTGATGAAACTTTGACAAGATGTGACATGGGTCAAAGCATAAAATTGCCTGGATTGAGATCTTAATGATATATATTCCAACCTATACCATTTCTGTGAAGACCTGGTACCTCCTTCAGAATATTCTCAGATCCAACATAAAAAATAATAATAATAATAATTCAAGTTACTTTGCTTTGACAGGAGTACACAGAAAGCAATATTGGGCTAAATCTGAGGCAACTTCCTCCCTTTGACCTTATAAACCAACACTTTCTAAAAGCTGTATATATTCTCATTTTTAAACCAAAAATTGAGTGATTATGTTCTCTTTTTAAAAGTACCTTCTAAGCACAGGCCTCAGTTTGAAGGATTTTTCCCTTAGTGAGTGCCATCTACTGGTATAGCATTGTAAGTACCACCAAGTAAACTAGAATTTGGGTCACAATTATTTTTGCTATTATTTCAACTATATATACATCAATCTTCCTGAAAATTAAAGTATTTTAATTTTAAATGTTAATAATATGTAATCTAAGTTTAAAATACAATTATCTAAGAGAAAAGAGTAACTGACTACTAATAGACTGTCCTGGCTGCTGTTTCAGATTTTTATATTCTTTGTATGTCTACAGTACTCCAAGAACAGTAAATAATAAAGCTTTGATGAAATTATATTAGAAATAAGATATTTCTATCTTTTTGTGAATTCCCTTTTTAAAGAATATGAACAATTAATTAATTTATTTATTCAAAAATATTTACCAAGTACTTACCATATACCAGACACTGCTTGGGGATACAAAACACACATAATACCTATCTTATAGGAATTTACTTTTTTATTATACCTGATTGAAATCAGGTCAGGTTTTCTTTGGTTTGTTTTGATTTTTACACTTCAGTTTCATATTTTTTCAGTCTTTACCTTAGTTAGATAACAACAGATATCTACTGTAGCCTCACAAAGCAGACGTTCAAATATATGACAGAGCAATGAATAATATATACCCTATTTCATCTCAGTAAATATCTTGTACTTGAAAAAGGTTTTTTTCCATAATAATCACCCTTCACCTCATTCCTAAAAAGTAGTTGGTACTTTCCAGGAGCTTAGAACTAATGAGTATATAGTGTATGGGGCAGGGATGGAGGGGAACTGATCTCCAAAGTGGAAATTGTATTCCATTAGCTATCATTAATTCTCATTAAAATACTGGAAATTATGGAAAAGCCAGAACAGGAAAGTCTGTGCACTTTGAACAGTCTTTCTAACATAAGAAAACGTGCTCTTACTGTTCCCCTGTTTAAACCTCTCTGCTGTCTCCTCCTGACTCTCAGGATAAAAGCTAAACATTTAAGTATGGGATGCAACCCTTTTATGTTCCAGATGTTGCCTGTTACAGTCGCTTTATTTCCACCAGTCTCCTTACTCCTTAAACCAACTATATTGAAACATCTGCATTTCTAAAATTACACCTGGTTCCTACTTCTTACCTAATACATGCTATTTTCTACGCTATTTTACCTAACTAAACTCCTCTTTGTCATTCAGACCACTTATGTGGAATTGTATCTTTTTTAAAAAAAATTTTATTGGAGTATGGTTGCTTTACAATGCTGTGTTAGCCTCCACTGCACAACAAAATGAATCAGCCATACACATACAGATACCCTCCCTTTTGGACTTCCCTCCCATTTAGGTTACCACAGTGCATTAGGTAGAGTTCCTTGTGCTGTACAGTAAGTTCCTATCAGTTGTCTATTTTATACCTAGTATCAATAATGTATACGTGTCAATCCCAGTCTCCTATCTTGTCCATTATCCCCACCACAACCATCCCAAGCCTGGCTTTGTTCCTGTTCTGTGTTTTCCCACAGAATCTCTGTAACCCACTATAATAACACGTATTCCTTCTCCTCTGCTATGCACGTCAAAGATTCCTCTTCTCAACTTTGCTAGAGGCTTAGCATTGGCCTACTGATCATTTTAACCTACTTGTTTAGCCTAATTTCTGACATAGTTTATGCACTCAAAAATTCTTTGTTGCATGAATGAACGGCATTTGAGATTTAATGTTCACTTGCAACAATTATTTTGAATTTTATTTACTTTTGTTTTTCAGAGTTTGTTATCTAGCCAAGGAAAATATAACGTGGGACACCGAGACCCACACAGTCTCTTTTCTGCAGCTCAATGGTACCATCTTTGAACCCTCACTATCAGTTGGAACCGAGAATGTCACTTTCACTGTTCTCAATCTGGCTGTAGCAGTGAGTAGACAAACAGCGAAATTACTGGTTTTGAAATACTTCAGAATCCTCTGTAATTAATCTCATGATTCGAACTACTATTAGATATCATTTATTTTGTCATTTTAATGAAAATGTGTTCTTATGACATTATTTTGAATTATGACCCTTTGGGAAGATGACAAAATCATGTAATAATCAACTGAATTAGAAGACCACTTAAAGTGTATCATTTTAAAAAGTAGGATTTAACTTTGAAAGTCTCCAGAGAAATGTAATCATTCAGAGATGAAGAAACAAAAACAATACACTTTTAGTCCCGGCAAGATTTGGCAGTCATTTTAAAGATATAGTTGACAACTCTTTTATTAAGCTTAACTCTAGTATTTTCCATTTATTTGTTAAAAATCTCATACTGCAATTGGTGTCTTAAACCGTGATTTCTTTTTTGGAGACTGCACCCCATCTCTATCCAAATGTATTTATTCAAGGAGTACTCAATTTACTTATCAAAAGATCAAGCTCTTCTATGTTTCAAAAGAGAACTTTGAAAGAACTATTGTGGGGCTATAAAGATCCATTCTTGAGCTCGATTCCACACCCTATTACTACTACAGTTAGTGTGTTTTATCCTGTGAGTACCAAATATGAATGTCGATATTGTTAGACTTTAACTGGATAAATATGGTGGCATTGGCAATTCATAATTTTATTATTTAGTGTGTATTTCTGATCTGGGAATACATATTCTAATTACTTAAAAGTCTCTATCTCACATGAACTCAGCTATACTAGTTGGGAAAATTTATGTATCTGAATTAAACAATTAAAATTAAGAAGCTGACATTTAATCAAGTTTCCATTCTTTGACAAATACATAAATTGTCTAAAATTAGATTGTAAGCTGGTAAGGCTTCGAATATAGTTTTGGCTTTGATTTCCTATCTATAAGTAATCAAGCTTAATGCCATATTTTTGTGTTAAATGTATTTATCATATCATTCCTCCTTCTCTACACCTCTTACAAATTTGTTTTAATATAAACTTAAAAGTTACCCAAAATTTACACCAGAATGGTAACTCAGCAATGTCATATGTTCATAAAATTAGTAGATATGAACTCCTAGTAATCTACAAATGTCATGAAATGGCAGTTAGGAGATTAAAAAATGTGAACTTGGTGATGTATTTAGTTATAGCTTAACATTTTGAGTTACGAATAGAACAAGATGACTATTGAACTGAAAAATTGAGTATGATTTCACTTGTCACTATATGAGATATTTGTTATATTTTCTAATTCATTGCTGTTATTCTATTTTAGATGGTTTTTAGGATTGCAAGCTTATATATCAATTAAATATAAGTATAGAAAGCCTTGAGGAATAATGAATTCAGTTACTATTATTTAACTCAAATACTCTTATTTCCTTGGCTAATTCTGTTTTTAATTCTATGTACCTAATCTTTAGTAACCACTTATTAGAGATCATAACATTGAGAAAGCTTCTAGAAATCTGTCATTGTTCTCATAGGTTTTGTTCACTATCCCCTCACCTCAATATAATAGGAGTAGTGATCACAATGGCCTTTCTGGCTTAATTATGACAGAGAGTGCTGGAGTTCGATCACGCCAGATTCTGATATTTGTTTTCTACCTTTGTCTCAGCATCTACAGTTATTTCTAGGCACCTTTTACATTCTGTCTTTTTAAAATGTGAAAGACCAATAACTTAAAAACTTTATTGCATATATATTTCAAATCACATAAAATAATTATGAACGACCAGTGTTTGAGAAATGCAAAAGTGAGTTAATTACATATTTTATAACTTGGAAAATATGGCTTTTTCTAGAAGTAATTTTTTCTTATATGCATCTTTTCAGACCACAATACTTCAGATGGAGTTTATAAAGTTTTCAATGGAAAATACTACATAAGCAATATTGCCATAATTGACACATTTAAAGGCATAAAGTAAGTATTCACACGAAGTGTGTGTGTGTCACTAGGATAGTCTAAAGCAGGCAAAAAACTTATTTAACAACTGGTAAGGCACAGGCACCAACCTATGGAACAGACCTGCCTGTATCTCAGTCCTAGAAACTCCCATTCTGCCAGGTGTTAACCCTTTAGTTGTGACGACTGGTCCTACTAGTGCATAGGTGCTGAGTATCAGCCCCACTTGAGGGTTGACCTTTATACACAGGGTCTCTTACATAAAGAAATCTAAAGGGACTACTTCCATCTCTGCTGCATAACTAGCGTTATTGTGCACTCATACAAGTACATAACTGCAAATGAAAAGGAAGAAAGTCAATATGTCAACTTATCATCCAACAGGTAGGAAAATATATCTTACTGTTGTTTTATTTCTTTTCTGAGCATGAAGTATAAAAATTGTTCATTCCAGGGACATGACTAAATATGTCTATAAAGATGGAAGCTAAATGAATCCATGCCAATGCTTTCATGACTTTCCCCTTCAAAATTTTCTTGAAATAATTTTATATATTGATAAGTCAGCTTTTTAAAACTTTATCAATATGAAAATGGAATTACTATTTCCTGCTCTAACACTGACATATTAAACTTGATAAAGAGCACGCCTCCTGTGAAGTAGCAGTAGAATGAGATACGTTCATATAGCCATGATTTCCTACTTTTCCCTAGCTCCTGACTGTTTATCTGGAGACACCTAATTCATATGTCTAAAATAGGAAGAATCTCAATAAATATCAAGGAAAAAGCCTTTTCTCCTCAAAGCTAAAAAGAGTTTTACATCAGTGATTTCCTGACGAAAAATAAAGTAATCAAAATCAAGAGATGAAATCTTTTTAATAATTAAGTAACCATTACCTCACACTGAGTTCCTATCTAAAATTTGCATAAAACAGTTAAATACTCACTCATGTAATCCTTTTTCTTCTATAGAGTCCATAATCACATTTTTTATAGAAAAGTTTAATGGAGGAAAACAAACACTTCTAAATGCTCATTTTAGGGGATATCACATAGTGTTTGTATACTGAGGAAAGTGAACATTTCTTCCATTTCAATATTACAGAGAGGTTTTGAGGAGAGTTACTATATGCTCCTAATAGGAGTAAGAATTTCATATGAGTTTAAGATTGTGATAAGATTAATTTAACTGACCACGGCAAGACTGAACATGATTAATAGCTTATTCTGTTTAAAAAAGAAGCAACAGCTTGCCTTGACATCTTACTGGATGGTATGTTAGGAGTTTGAAAAACCTGTTTTCCATCATCAAAAAGTGGCAAACTATCTCTACTGTTATATGTATATATACCAGGAAACAATACAAACATCTTAAGTAGATACCAGAGTATAAATTAATAAACTTTGCCCTACTCTAATGTCAGTTCATGAAAGAGTTAAAAGAGGGGAAAAGTATAAATTGATTATCTGCATGTTTCCAATCGCTGTTGATCAAACATCTGCTTCTTTCTGTCCTCCTCCACACTGCCCTCTTCTCCCTCATACTGAGTTTGCATCAGTTATCCACTAAATATTTTCCTCCTATTCAGTTGAACACTCAACATACTATGATACAATCCACTTCTCCCATTGCAACAACAAAAAAAACTTAACCCTAAGGAGAGATCTAAATTTCTGATAAATATTTCTCAAAATTTTTTTGAAGAACTCTGGCTGCTCCAAATTGTTCCTAACTAACAACATTTGGCAGTTTTTATTTTTTAATCTGGCCGCTTAATGGTAACAGGCACTTCATTTATCTCAACAAGATGAAAACTTCAAACAAAACATAGACCAAATGATTTAGAATATTTCTTAAACTTAGCATTTGTCACATCTAGTCTAATCAATATTTATTATTTTAGCAGAAGTACTGAATCATAATAGACAAAGTTATGTGAGTTGATGTTCTTGGAATAACAATGTTCATTTCCTTTTTTTATTCCTAAGGCTTGTCTCTTAGTGGGCAAGCGATAGTGACATGATTAATGGTACAGGTAAGGGCATTTGTTTTGTTGTAATAATCACAGTGAAATCACCTCCTTTCTCCCATAAACCCACCATCGTACCTACAATGTTCTGGAGGG
Organism: Mesoplodon densirostris; assembly: GCF_025265405.1. Classification (NCBI taxonomy): domain Eukaryota; kingdom Metazoa; phylum Chordata; class Mammalia; order Artiodactyla; family Ziphiidae; genus Mesoplodon; species Mesoplodon densirostris. Next base: position 11,530,545 of record NC_082669.1, on the reverse strand, counting down.
GTATGCATTTACCTGTCTTTATATCTCTACAACATAATTCAGAATCTCTGTTCTTATACAGGCTTAGTAAATGTCTGTCTAATGTGACTGAATTTCTCAAGATTAACCACTGAGGATAAACCTTTACTGCATTCCTAGGGAAATGTTTGCTTTGTAAAAACTTTACTTAATTAACTGCCTTCCTGGCCGCAGAAGTAAGGGGTTAGAAAAACTTAGAGTAGTAGTTACTGTTCACATGTTTTGTATATACTGTATAGATAATAATTTATAATGGAAAGAATTTAAAAATCAATATAATTACAAAAGGTAAAACACATCCAAGGGGAGGTTTCAGTATAAAGTAGAATCAGTGAACTTTCAAGTAGAGCCATCTATTTTGAATAAGATGATCAGAATTACAGAGAAAAGAACAACAGAGGCAACAAAAACAAGGTTACATATGTACTAACCAATGTACTAACCATGAAAAATGTATGCACAAATGAACATTCCGAATTAGAGTTGGGAAGAAAGAAGGTGCTATGAACTTAGATTTAAAGTATAGTTAGATCCAATTTATTATTCTCCTTGAAGAAAAGCAAAGTACACATATGCCTATTAGCTTAAGAATTAAGGTATAAAAAGCAAGGGGAATCAAAATGAGGTAATTAAAATCAGAGGTGAGCTTTCAGCTACTAAGAAATATCAACAGAAGCAGAGCATAATGTTTACAAAGCTGGTGAGGCAATACTTTATAGGAAAATATATAACGAAGATGAAAAATGTTAAAACAAAGTTATGTAAAAGGTAGGGAATAAAAAGGAAACACGGGGAATGTTCATTTTCATAAAGGTATTGCTGAGTTTTGCATGTTTAATTTTGTTAACACTCTTCTAGGAAAAAAAAAACCAGCAAAACCACTGTTGAGCTTGGTTTGTAGAGCTTTGAGCCATGGGGATGGGTGAAGAGATTCCTTTCCAAGTGATGCATTTCTGTGAATAAACTGTCAGGTGTCCCAATACCACTAACTTTAGTAATTTCCTAAGAATAAACTTCAATCCTTCGATACAGAGAAAAATATACTGTGCTTCTGTTAAATAGTATTCTTTATGAGTTTAAAAAATGTATTTAAAAACTTTGTCCAGGGCTTCCCTGGTGGTGCAGTGGTTGAGAGTCCGCCTGCCGATGCGGGGGACATGGGTTCATGCCCTGGTCCGGGAAGATCCCACATGCCGCGGAGCAGCTGGGCCCATGAGCCATGGCCACTGAACCTGCGTGTCTGGAGCCTGTGCTCCACAACGGGAGAGGCCACAACAGTGAGAGGCCCACGTACCGCAAAAAAAAAAAAAAACAACTTTGTCCAAAACTAAGAAGTAGTGAAGTTTTAAAACAGGAATTGGAGGATTCATTAATGACCATAATATAAATACATGAGCATCAGGCATGAAGTTAAAAGTATCTAAGAGGAAAATAGAAGTAAAACAAACAAGGAGTGGGGGTAGTTTGGACAGGCCAGGGACTCAGACAGAATCTGTGTGAGAGAGACTGTTGGTTATGGCACTAGGAAAATAGACTGATAAAATGGAAAAATTCCAACATTTTTATCACGATTTAGAAGTACTTCCTATACCTTCTTTAATAAGCTAAAAGAGACATAAAATGAAATTATTGATTTACATTTGAATGTATTTTAAAAAAAAGAGTCCTGCTAGTATCCACTATCTTAGGGTCATGACCCATGGTACTTTATGGTATCATTATGACATAATCTTCAATGATACTTCAGATGATTTTTAAGGCTTTTTGATATATTATTTTCCTTTAATGGCTAAGGTGTTGGGAAGGCAGTTGTAGACAGTGCCCATTTAGGGACCTATCTGGGAAGTTTAAGTTAACCTACAGTATCCCATTATATCAATGTCAGGATCAAGCTCACTGTGATATTCTGTTATATCTCACTTAACACAAGAGTATAAGTGAAATGTAAGAAGTTTCCAAGGTGCAGTTACAAGAAAAAGAGTGTGGTATTCATAACTAAAGGATGGGTCTTACTGTTTTGAACAAACACATTCAGTGGTGGCTCATTTTACTGATATTCATTTGTGGAGTAAATGGAGGAATTATCTAGTTATTTCTTCTTATATCCAGTGTGTGCCATGGATCTTAACAATTGTAGAGGTTCAATAAAATCAACAAATGCCCTTTTTATTTTGATGTATACATTTTCAAACTATTTGCATGAAATTCTGTTTAGTGAGAGAACTTCAATAAATGATTTATAAAACATTGATCAGCCATAAGGTTAGGTGAATGTATCACAGTTGAAAGTAAGAACAACATTTACCAAAAGAATTTGTAAAGGAAGCTCAAGGTAAGGAAACTGCCACTCTACTGATTGGGTAGAAAAACACAATCACAGTTTTACCAACATGTGATTTTGCCATTGTTGTTTTTAAAACTTTCATTTATTTTTAAGGAGTGGGGAAATTTAATACAAAATTGAATACCATTGAATATGTATAGTATACAGACTTGTTGAATATGGTAGCAGCTAGTAACCTCTCACTATTAAGCACCTGAAATGTGACTGATACAAACAGAAATGTGCTATAAGTATAAAGTACACACTGGATCTTTAGATTTTGTTAATTTTTATATTGATTATACACTAAAATGATATTACTTTGGATATACTGGGTTAAATAAAATATAACTGATATTTTTATCAGTTTTAAATGTGGCTACTGGAGGATTTAAAAATTACATGTATACAAATTTCTGGATTGATTGGCTGGTAAGATTGCAGGATAGAAGGACGTAAGCTCACCCCTTCTTTCAAAGACACCCAAATCACAACTAACTGCTGAACAACCATCAACCAAAACAAAAAACAAACAAAAAAAAAAACACTAGAAACTTCCAAAAAGGATACCCTACATCCACCGACAAAGAAGAAGCCACAACAAGACAGTAGGAGGGGCACAATTGCTATAAAACTGAATCCCATACCTGTCAGGTGGGCAACCCACAAACTGGAAAATAATAATACCAGAGAAGTTCTCCCTCAGGATTGAAAGTCCCGAGCCCCACACCAGGCTTCCCAGCCTGGGGGTCTGGCAAAGGGAGGAGGAGCCCCCAGAGAATCTGGCTTTGAAGGGCCACAGTGTTTGACTGCAGGAATTCCACAGGACAGGGGGAAACAGAAGCTCCACTCTTGGAGGGCACACACAAGGTCCCAGGCACACCAGGACCCACAGAAAAAAGCAGTGACATCATATGACTCTGGGCCAGACCTACCTGTCAGGATTGGAGGGCCTCCTGCTGAGGTGGGGGGCAGCTGTGGCTCATGGTGGAAACAAAGACATTGGCAATGGCAATTCTGGTGAGTACTTATTGGCATGAACCCTCCTGGAGGCTGCCATTTCCTCCCCAAGGACTAACTTGACCCAACAGACTGTAAGCCCCAGTGCTGGGACGCCTCAAGCAAAACAATGAAGAAGGCAAGAACACAGCCACACCCATCAGCAGACAGGCTGCTTAACATCTTCATGAGCATGGCCCTGCCCACCAGAGGGACAAAACCCAGCTCAACCCACCAGTGGTCAGGAACAAGACCCTTCCACCAGGAAGCCTGCATAAGCAGCTTAGACAGCCTCATACACCAAGGGGCAGAGAGCAGAAGCAAGAACTACAATCCTGCATCCTGCAGAATGGAAATTGCAATCACAGCAAATTAGACAAATGAAATGGCAGAGAAGTATGTCCCAGATGAAGGGACAAGATAAAACCCCAGAAGAACAACTAAGTGAAACAGAGATAGGCAATCTACCCAAAAAAGAATTCAGAGTAGTGACGGTGCACATGATCCAATATCTAAGAAAAAGAATGGAGGCACGAATCAAGATGCAAGAAATGTTTAACAAAGAACTAGAAGAACTGAAGAACAAACAAATAGAGATGAAGAATACAGTAACTGAAATGAAAAATACACTAGAAGGAATGAATAGCAGAGTAACTGAGGGAGAAGAACGGATAAGTGAGCTGAAAGATGGAATGGTGGAAATCACTGTGGCAGAATAGAATAAAGAAAAAAGAATGAAAAGAAATGAAGACAGTCTAAGAGACCTCTGGGACAACATTAAACACACCAACATTCACATTATAGTGGTCTCAGAAGAAGAGAGAGAGAAAGGACCCAAAAAATTACTGGAAGAGATAATAGCTGGAAACTTCCCTAACATGGGAAAGGAAACAGTCACCCAAGTACAGGGAGCACAGAGTCCCAGGCAGGATAAACCCAAGGAGGAACATGCTGAGACACATAGTAATCAAATTGACAAAAATTAAAGACAAAGAAAAAATATTTAAAAACAGCAAGGGGAAAACAACACATAACATACAAGGTAACTCCCATAAGATTATCAGCTGATTTCTCAGAAGAAACTCATTCAACTGATTTCTCAGTTGATTTCTCTGCAGTCCAGAAAGGAGTGGCATGACATATTTAAAGTGATAAAAGGGAAGAACCTACAACCAAGAATACTCTACCCAGCAAGACTCACATTCAGATGCAAGAGAGAAATCCAAAGCTTTACAGACAAGCAAAAGCTAAGAGAATTCAGCATCACCAGACCAGCTTTGCAACAAATGCTAAAGGAACTTCTCTAAGTGGGAAACACAAGAGAAGAAAAGGACCTACAAAAACAAACCAAAAACAATGAAGAAAATGGTCATAGGAACATACATATCAATAATTACCTTAAACGTGAATGGATTAAATGCTCCAACCAAAAGACACAGGTTTGCTGAATGGATACAAAAACAAGACCCATATATATGCTATCTCAAGAGACCCACTTCAGACCTAGGGATACACACAGACTGAAAATGAGAGGATGGAAAAGGGTATTCCATGCAAATGGAAATCAAAAGAAAGCTGGAGTAGGAATACTCATATCAGACAAAATAGAGATTAAAGATTGTTACAAGAGACAAGGAAGGACACTACATAATCACCAAGGGATCAATCCAAAAAGATATAACAATTGTAAATATATATGCACCCAAAATAGGAGCATCCTAATATATAAGGCAAATACTAACAGCCATAAAAGGAGAAATTGACAATAGCACAATAATAGTGGGGGACTTTAATACCCCATGTTCATCAATGGACAGATCATCCAGAAAGAAGACCAAAGGAAACACAGGCTTTAAAATACAAATTAGACCAGATGGACTTAATTGATATTTAGAGAGCATTCCAGCCCAAAGCAGCAGAATATACTGTTCCAAGTGCACATGGAACATTTTCCAGGATTGATCACACATTGGTCCACAAAATGAGCCTCGGTAAATTTAAGAAAACTGATATCATATCAAGCATCTTTTCCAGCCACAATGCTATGAGATTAGAAATCAACTATAATAAAAAAAAAACTAAAAAAAAAAAAACAGTTTGGGCTTCCCTGGTGGCACAGTGGTTGAGAGTCCGCCTGCCGATGCAGGGGATACGGGTTTGTGCCCCGGTCCAGGAAGATCCCACATGCCGCGGAGCGGCTGGACCCATGAGCCATGGCCGCTGAGCCTGCGCGTCCAGAGCCTGTGCTCCGCAACAGGAGAGGCCACAACAGTGAGAGGCCCGCGTACCGCAAAAAAAAAAAAAACAAACAAAAACAAACAAACAAACAAAAAACAGTTTGAGGCTAAACAACATGCTACTAAACCAATGGATCACTGAAGCAATCAAAGAGGAAATAAAAAAATATCTAGAGACAAATGAAAATGAAAACCTGACAATCCAAAAGCTATGGGAAGCAGCAAAAGCAGTTCTAAGAGGGAAGTTTATAGCAATACAATCTTACCTCAGGAAACAAGAAAAATCTCAAATAAACAACCTAACCTTACACTTAAGCAATTGGAGAAAGAAGAATAAACAAAACCTGAAGTTAGTAGAAGGAAAGAAATCATAAAAATCAGAGCAGAAATAAATGAAATACAAATGAAGAAAACAATAGAAAAGATCAATAAAACTAAAAGTTGGTTCTTTGAAAAGGTAAACAAAATTGATAAACCTTTAGCCAGACTCATAAAGTAAAAAAAGGGAGAGGGCTCAAATCAATAAAATTAGAAGTGAAAAAGGGGAGAAGTTACAACAAACACCACAGAAATACAAAGAATTATAAGAGACAACTACAAGCAAATATATGTCACTAGCTGGACAATCTGGAAGAAATGGACAAATTCTTAGAAGGGTAAAGTCTTCCAAGACTGCATCAAAAAGAAATAGAAAATATGAAAAGATCAATCACAAGTACTGAAATTGAAACTGTGATTAAAAACTCCCAAGAAACAAAAGTCCAGGATCAGATGACTTCACAGGCGAATTCTATCAAACTTTTAGAGAAGAGTTAACACCTCTCCTTCTCAAACTATTCAGAAAGTTGCAGAGGAAGGAATACTCCCAAACTCATTCTATGAGGATACCATCACCCTGATACTAAAACCAGACAAAGACACCACAAAAAAAGAAAATTACAGGCCAATATCACTGATGAACATAGATACAAAATTCCTAAACAAAATACAAGCAAACCAAATCCAACAATACATTAAAAGGACAACACACATGCTAAAGTGGGATTTATCCCAGGGATGCAAGGATTTTTCAATATCTGCAAATCTATCTGTGTGATACACCATGTTAACAAATGGAAGAATAAAAACCATATGATCATCTCAACAGATGCAGAAAAAGCTTTTGACAAAATTCAACATCCACTTATGATAAAAAAACTCTCCAGGAAGTGGCTATAGAGGCAACCTATCTGAACATAATAAAGGCTATATATGACAAAAATACAGTTAACATCATACTCAATGGTGAAAAGATGAATGCATTTCCTCTAAGATCAGGAACAAGACAAGGATGTCCACTCTTGCCACTATTATTCAACATAGTTGTGGAAGCCCTAGTCATGGCAATCAGAGAAGAAAAAGAAATAAAAGGAATCTAAATTGGAAAAGAAGAAGTAAAACTGTCACTTTTTGCAGATGACATGACACTACACATAAAAAATCCTAAAGATGCTACCAGAAAATTACTAGAGCTCATAATGAATCTGGTAAAGTTGCAAGATACAAAATTAATACACAGAAATCTCTTGCATTTGTATACACTAATAAGGAAAGAGCAGAAAGAGAAACTAAGGAAACAATGCCATTTACCACTTCATCAAAAAGAATAAAATACCTAGGAATAAACCTACCAAAAGAGACAAAAGACCTATACTCTGAAACTATGAGATGCTGATGAAAGAAAGTGAAGATGACACAAACGGAAGGAAAGATATACCATGTTCTTGTATTCAAAGAACCAATATTGTCAAAATGACTATACTACATAAGGCAATCTACAGATTCAATGCAATCCCTATCAAATTACCAATGGCATTTTTCACAGAACTAGAACAAAAATTTCAAAATGTGTATGGAGACACAAAAGACCCTGAGTAGCTAAAGCAATCTTGAGAAAGAAAAACGAAGCCGGAGGATCAGGCTCCCTGACTTCAGACTATACTACAAAGCTACAGTCATAAAAACAGAAATATAGATCAATGGAACAGGCCAGAAAGTCCAGAAATAAACCCACACACCTGTGGTCAATTAATCTACAACAAAGGAAGCAAGACTGCATAATGGAGAAAAGACAGTATCTTCAATAAATAGTGCTGGGAAAACTGGACAGCTACATGTTAAAAAAATGAAATTAGAGCATCCTTTAACACCATAGACAAAAATAAACTCAAAATGGATTAAAGACCTAAATGTAAGACCATATACTATGAAACTCTCAGAGGAAAACATAGGCAGAACACTCTCTGATGTAAATTACAGCAAAATTTTTTCTGAGCCATCTCCTACAGTAATGGAAATCACAAGAAAAATAAATAAATCCTAAATGAACTCAGAAGCTTTTGCACAGCAAAGTAAACCATAAACAAAATGAAAAGACAACTCAGAGAATGGGAGAAGATATTTGCAAACAATGCAACCAACAAGGGATTAATGTCTAAAATCTTCAACAGCTCATGCAGCTCAATATCAAAAAAAAAAAAAACAACCCAATCAAAAATTGGGCAGAAGATCTAAATAGACATTTCTCCAAAGAAGACATACAGATGGCCAAGAAGCACATCAAAAGATGCTCAACGTCATCAATTATCAGAGAAATGCAAATCAAAACTACAAAGAGATATCACCTCTGGGCTTCCCTGGTGGTGCAGTGGTTTAGAGTCCGCCTGCCAATGCAGGGGACGCAGGTTTGTGCCCCGGTCCAGGAAGATCCCACGTGCCGTGGAGCGGCTGGGCCCGTGAGCCATGGCCGCTGGGCCTGAGCGTCCAGAGCCGGTGCTCCGCAACGGGAGAGGCCACAACAGTGGGAGGCCCGCATACCACAAAAAATAAATAAATAAATAAAGAGATATCACCTCACACTGATAGGAATGGCCATCATCAAAAAATCCACAAATAGGGCTTCTCTGGTGGCGCAGTGGTTGAGAGTCCGCCTGCCGATGCAGGGGACACGGGTTCATGCCCAGGTCTGGGAAAATCCCACGTGCCGTGGAGCGGCTGGACCCGTGAGCCATGGCCGCTAAGCCTGTGCATCCGGAGCCTGTGCTCCGCAACGGGAGAGGCCACAACAGTGAGAGGCCCGCGTACCACACACACACACAAAAATCCACAAATAAAGCCTGGGGAGGTTGTGGAGAAAAGGAAACCTTCCTACACTCTTCGTTAGAATGTAAACTGGTACAGCCACAATGGAGAACAGTACAGTGGTTCCTTAAGAAACTAAAAATAAAGCCACCATATGGTCCAGCAATCCCACTCCTGGGCATATATCCAGAGAAAAACGTGGTTCAAAAGGATACATGAACCCCAATGTTCATTGCAGTGCTGTTGACAATAGCCAAGACATGGAAGCAACCTAAATGTCCATGGACAGATGAATGGATAAAGAAGATGTGGTACATATATACTGTGGAATATTACTCGGCCATTAGAAAGTATGAAATAATGACATTTGCAGCAACATGGACGGACTTGGAGATTATTATACTAAGTGAAGTAAGTCAGATAAAGACAAATACCATGTGATATTGCTTATATGTAGAATCTAAAAAAGAAATGATACAAATGAACTTATTTACAAAACAGAAACAGACTCACAGCTTAGACAACAAACTTAGGGGTTATGGTGGACACGTAGTAAACAATGGAGGGTAGGAGACATACAATAAACACCCACATACACGCACCCCAGCAAGTGAGCAGCCTTTCTCTCCAGGATTAAGCTTTGGAAGATTGAAACTTTATGTTTATTTCATTTAAACTGGGCACAAATAAAGGATTTGAGGGAGTCATATAAATATTTAGTCCATAGAGGAAACTAACTATGAGAAACGTCTTCAATATAAATACTCTCTGGTAGTTCATAAGCAAAAAATAATCTCAGAAGCTTTTGAAAACAAAGATAAGAATAGCTCATACTCAAGTAGAGTTCTGCTAAGCCTTAAAATTTCCCAAGATTTTTTTCCCTAAGATTTAAGCATGAATTCTAACAAGATTATATCTAATTTTTGTAAGTGAAAGCAATAATATAAACTTAAAAATAGGAAAAAATGGACCTCCAGAATGAAGTTCAGTTTCCCAGAATGAAGCTCTTTCTTATCTGGTTTAGGTCATTCTATGCTGTGTTTGAAGCCAAAATTGATCTGATAGGAATCCCTTTGTATAGATTCATTTTTTCATCCAGGGCTTTTGCATCTCCACTTCAAAATCCAGGCAACCATTGTTTCTGCACAGAAAAAATTACCTCCAAAAACTATACCTTATATGGTGTGCTAGATGTTAGCAAATGCAAAGAAGGTGAGGACAAGTTCTCAGTGTCACTATCCATGGCATAATTTGTATTATTCTTTAAAATGTAAACTTCACCTGGGATTCCTTTCCACTAGAAATTTAAAGTGAGAATGCAATAAGGGCAGAAAGTTAGGGTGATGGTAGGATATTTTTTTTCTGATTTTTGTACCACTTTCAAGCTCCCAGTTGTTTTGGTGTTGCAAAACTTAGTTACTGTTAGGTAAAACCATACTGATATTTCCCAGTGTTACTTTGGATAATATAACTTTAGGTCCTTCATGTATTTTTAAATTGGATTATTTATTTTTTTGAGTTGTGTGAATCCCTTGTATATTTTGGATGTTAATCACTAATGGGATATGTGGTTTGCAAATATTTTCTCCCATCCCATAGGTAGCCTTTTCATTGTTGATGGTTTCCTTTGCTGTGCAGAATCACTGTGATCTTTTTAGATTTAGGGTAAAATGAAAATAGTTCCCAGAGTACTTTGAGCATCGCAACTTATCCAGCTGACATTTTTCTAACTTTTTCTACCCTAGAAAATGGTAAATAAAAATAAGTATATTTCAGGATGTCTCTGAAAGAAGAATTGACTCAAACACGAAATTTGGAGTCTATCTTATTTTGCTCACCTATTTCATGTTGGAGTTAGTGTGACTAAAGAGAGAAAAACCTCTTGAATAAATTCTCAGTCCATAGACATATTACTGCCTGAAACATGAAGGTATATGGTTGTAACTTTGTGTTCAACAGCTAAGCTTTACATATTTAAAATAAACACCTAAGCGATGAACAACAGGCATCAATTGACTGGTTACTAGAAGTTTAAATTTTATTTTTGTTCAAAAGTGATTAGATGTTATAATCTTCCCTTACCCTGACCCTCCAATTAGTATTCAAAGCCAAATTTGCATTTCTTTTTTAACTTAAAAAGCTTTATTTTCAAGGGAATCTTTTCTGAGAGGTATGTGTAATGAAGAAAATGATTTATTATGATTGTCAGTTAAAACTTGTTTTCAGGAAAACCTGTGTACATTTCACTTCCTCATTTTCTACATGCAAGTCCTGAAATTACAGAAACTTTTGAAGGCTTAAATCCAAATGAAGAAGAACATAGTACGTACTTAGATGCTGAACCTGTAAGCAACTACATTATTGATCTGATTGGTTTAACATTGTTTTCTAAAAATGAAGGAAAAATTAAATTATCTTCATTTTCTCAATCACATTTATTAATATTTATTACATCACAATCTTGATAAATTACTTATTTTTATCTCAATGAAAATTACATTGATCTCTTCCTATTGTTGCCTATGAAATGTCACAGTAATTCTATTCTAGTTTTTTAGCATGTGGAATTTTATAGACCTTTTTAATTGTTCACAGGTCAGGGAAAGCAATGATGGAATAATTCTAATTGGCTTAAAACAATTTGGTATAAATTACAATTTTATGCTCATTTTATACTTAACTGCAAGCATTGCTTATATGAAGTGACACCAGATTACAAAGGATTAAAAGAGATTTTATGGGTATATGTGTATTTGAGGCAATATCTATTATACTTAGCGTCAGGAAAAATCTATTAAATTTCCTATAGTGTAACAGTTTCACCTTTTAATTTATTTTAATATTCTCCTTTTCAAAATTTAAACAACATGCCAGAATTTTAGCAGGCATGTTTCAGTTTAAATAATGATAGAAGTAGTATTATAATTATACTGAGGATACACAGGTTATGGCTGATATATAGTTGAACATGCATAGCTCAGGATTTAAATTGACTGTATGAGTTCTAGGTATCAGTATTGTTGTTGTTGTTGTTCATCCTCCAAAACCAGCTCAGACAAATATCACAAATCTAACTAAAGCTTAGACACGAGGCTGGGAAAAGGAACTGTGTGTGTGCATGTATACACATATGCGTATAGATCTGTATATGCACAGGCATATACACATAAAATTTAATTATGGAGAGTTATGTATGTGATATTTAATATGTTCAATTAATTATTTAATAAATTTCATAAGTTTCAAGTAGTACAGTTTCACCTTAGGTTCTACGTAACAGTAAAAATAAATTTGGGATTTATAAAAGACTTTTTTTTAAAGGAAGTTGGAAATTATTTTAGTTTGTTCTCTTTTTCGATATCTGGATTTACTTTATGATTTGAAAAACAGCTGCAGATCAATATACTGGTTAAGCCAGCAAGAAAAATTGAGTGAGTCTCTTGAACGAGCTTCATTATGATTTTTAGTATTTTCTTGTAAGAATATGAGTATATCTATGAAAGGAAGGGGAAAGAATATAAAATGTCAACTTCTCTTTGGTTTAATGTCATTAAATAATTATTAAATGCTTGTAACTTTCATTTGTAATTTAGAGTTATATATATTTTCTATTGAAATGGTATTTACACACATTTTGGAATGAGTATATGGTGGCATTGCTCATTTTGCTAGCTGTCTAAATATTTCCATGACAAGAGTTTCTAGAATTCATATTTTAGTTTCCTGGAATAATTTGTTGAAAGGGAAAATATATGCTTAGAAAAAGTTAATCTAATTAGAAATCTGTATTAGAAAGATTTATAGGTGAAAGATGTCTGAGAAACATCCATATTTAAATATTAAAATTTAAAGGATTTACTACAGGGAAAAAAAATCTTAGTTGCAAGAGCAACTAATTTCTGAACATTCATTTAACACTAGTAATTACTAACATTTCTGTTATATATGTGTAATGTATTAGTATAAACTTTCATAATTATTCTCAATGTATATAACAGAGCATTAAGGGGTCTTAAGCAGAACTATATGATGCCTACTCTTTGGCTTAATGAGGTTAGTATTTTTTAATCTATTAGTCACCAAAAACAGTAAACTTTTTTGTATATAGAAAAAGCTTTTGACGTTTGAAAATTGAATAAGTATGTATAGTATTTGAAGTTGTATGAGTTTCCATTACCCATATGGACAAGTTCATATATTATTAATTATATAATTAATTATTTTGAGAGAACCAAGACACACAGAAATGTCAGGATTATGTTAGGTTTCAGTACTTTTAGAAAGACAAAGTACTTCCTATCATTTAAGATTATTTTCATAATGCATCTATTAAACACTATTTCTTGTCATACTGCCTGTGATGGGAAAGAGTCAGGCAAAATTGAAACTCCAAATAACTCAATGTGAATTCTGAACTGCTAATAAAAGCCAACTAAGTTTATAAAGACCAGGTCTGAGTAGGTATAGGCAGTCTATCTATTACCTGACAAGATATTTTTAGTGTGAATCATGGAACTGATTAGGCGCAGAATTAGGAAACGCATTTCATAAGCCTTTAGAGGAAGGAAACTGTTGATATTTGCCATTTCTCTCTGTCACTAGGAAACATCATTTGGAAAACTGGAAAATATTTCTGTAAGACCATTGTATTGATCAGTGAAGCCAGTGTATTGAAAACTGCTATATAACATGTTTAAAGGGAAGAGGAATATATTTCTCTCTCTAAATATTCCACCTTGGCATTTATTACCTTGTTTGACATGCAAAACGACTTCCATTGGTTTGTCTTACAGATAAAGATGACTAAAATGTATGCAGTGTTTTGAAAAAAGACTGATACATAAGTGGAGGGTTTTGACTATTTTGCTCCATTAAACTACCCAAATAACACTAAAAATTATTAACTTGATTACAGACTGGTGCCACTGGATGATGAGAAGAGAGCAATGTTCATAAATCAAGTAACTGGAAAAATAAACCTCCTTGGTCTGTCAGAAATGATCATAATGAGTGTTGGTGTGGTGATGTTTACTGCTTTTATGATTTCATACTGTGCAAGCAGATCAAGGTAAAATAAGTAAGTATATAACAAAAATTATATACAGCTTCAATAACATTAGTTTATATACTAGCTGTTTTCATTTTATCAAAAAGAGGTTATAAATTAGGCTGCAAATATTTCTGAACATGTCTGGTCAACTAATGTTTTTAATACATCCTTGAAGTTTTGAGATGCTTAATGTAAGTTAAAATATAAATGAAGGCTGAATGGGTAATAAGGCCTATTAATATCAAGCATATCACTATATTACATGTTTATTCTGGGAGGAATGGGCTAAAATATGAAATTGTCTCCCTTGAAAAGTTAGAATGTTGCACAAAAGCTATATATGTGTTAACTTTTAATTTCTTGATTATTTCTAGCTAATTATTTTAGAAATCACAAACAATTTATTATGTCACTGACCAGGAAAGGTTATGTAAAAATGAAAATGGTAGATATTTCGGGAGACTGAAATTTACAAGAGAAAAGAAAATAAAAAACAAAATTAAATAACCTAGAAATTAATAAGAAATAAAAACTCGGGCTTCCCTGGTGGCGCAGTGGTTGAGAGTCCGCCTGCCAATGCAGGGGACGCGGGTTCGTGCCCCGGTCCGGGAGGATCCCACATGCCGCGGAGCGGCTGGGCCTGTGAGCCATGGCTGCTGAGCCTGCGCATCCAGAGCCTGTGCTCCGTAATGGGAGAGGCCACAACAGTGAGAGGCCCGCGTAACGCAAAAAAAAAAAAAAAAAAAAAAAAAAAAAGAAAGAAAAACTCAGTAAATGATAGAGATAAAATAGGATAAATATGCTATTTTAAAATGAAGATAACATATTAATACAGAAACAGGATTTTAGCATATAGACATGCCATCCAAAATCACGGCGTGCACCCTATATGTTTAATGTGGATGCCCTGATGAATGATTACAGTTCATGAACTAAAACTGAATACAACAGTACAAGAAAATAGAAGAAAAACAATGTTCAATGCAAGAAAACTGAATTACTCAGAGTTTATAGGAAAAAATCAGGTAAATGTGAACAGTAGGAGTTTTAGCAAAACTGTAGAGGTGGTTCAGGCCTCTGTGTTTTAGACATTACTGCCTGTGGCCTCTTGTACATAGAGGAATGACTGTCTGACCTTATCTCCCTTATGGAAGCCTTTCTTTAATAATCATACGTGGCATAAGTATGGCCTTGGGGGGGGGGAATTTTCCACTTAACCATAGTTTCCATCCGCCCTCCCTTCCTAGGAATCTCAAAAAATATATACTATATATATATATATATATATATATATATATATATATATATATAGTATATATTGTATGTATATATATATATATATATATATATACAATCAAAATAAAAGCAATATACTTAGTATGAAAATCACAACTTCAAAACAATTCTTACCCTACTTCCAATCAGATTCCTGACTGTAAGCTCTCTTATACAGAAATTCTGGAGCTGCCACTGATAATTACTGAGATTCTATTATTCACCAAAATTATGCTATTTTATATGAATTATCACAACTAATCCCTAATAAAATTTTATGTTTCCAATAGCCAGGGATTCATCAGCAACCATTCTATTTGAGACATTCCAGAAAATTTAAAATTTTAACAGTGTAAAACTGTCCATTTTCAAAATGTGAATCTAATCTAACATTTAAAAAATAAAGTGGAACATTTGGAACAATATTTGTGTGTATGTGAGACTGAGAGCTTGGGCCTAGGAAGGCAACTCAATCTTTTGTTCTGACGCTTTCTGCCTATATTTATTCACTAAAAAAAGGACTGAACAATTCTGCCTACAATCCTTTGAACAGAATATATTCAAAATGCTAATCTAATATATTCACATTATAATGAAGGAAATACTGCATCACCTTTAAGACCTGTCATTAGTCAATTAACAGATAAGTTATGATTAAACAAATAATTCATATGACTTTATATAATAGATAGAAAAGATTATCCACTTAAAAGACAAATTACAACAAAACCTTGTTCCAGTGGGAAAATATGTTTTTCAAAATGAAGTATAGTAGTTGTAAAAATTTCCTGATACTATTCTCTCCTAAAATTGTATGATCTATTTCATCAGTGCTTAATGAGTCCTGAATGTCCCATAACTTGGTTGTCTATGTGGCTAAATTAAGGTGAAAGATTGAAAACTTTCTAGAGTGTCTTTGTCAACAAGCATATTGACTTGGCTTAAACATTTGACAGTTACAAGGAAAAGTTACTGCTCTTTACACAATGATTTGTCTCTTTTTTTCTTTACAATTAGAGAAGAACACTGTTCTCTGTAGATTACCTGATTTACTAGATTTAGAAGAATCACAGATATAGATTTCCTTAAACAAGCTTCTGTTTCAAATACTATAATAATTATGCCTCTGGGAAGATTTATAAACAATTGAAAAATAAGGAGATGGATGTACAAGAGGGAGTAAAGCAAAGATGGTGGAGCTAAGGTGTGATTTTGCTCAATGGATCACAAAGAGAATAAGCCAACAGTCCTTTTGAAAGAGTAGTATATATACCGCTAAATGGAGAATGGTCTGAAGGGACAGAAAAGAGTGGAAATGCTCATCCAGAACAGATTTAATGAGCGACCCCTCCTTATCTGGCCATGCGCAGCTCTTGAGAGCTGGGAAGCAGCCTTCCATGTATCCTGGAATGGGAAAATAACTGCCTTATCCATGAAGTTCATCAGAGAATTTTCCTCTGTAGCCCGAGAAACTGGGCTAACTTATAGAAAATACGATATCTTATATATATATATATAGAATTTGAGTATTACATGTTTTATTTTTTCACAACTTTCTCATAAGTACTAAGTACTTACCTCTCTTCTAATTTCCAGGAAGCAAATGAGTCTTTACATTCATGAACCACATATGTCAGGACCATTCTTAATATCGACCTACAAAATGAAGATTTGTATGCTTTATTTTTGCAAGACACATCTTATCTTATAGTTGAAGAACTGGGGGCACTTTTTTTTGCACTGAGCATCAGCACATTTCTAAAGGATTATTAGGATGCCACTGAAGTCCATACTTTCAACAAAAATAGGTACCTTTTAAAATTCAACAGGTACACACAATCGAATTGATTTAAGTTGCTATAGACTTCACTTATTCATGATCCCATTATTTTACTTGGTATTGATTCACTAATTCATTCCCTGGTGGCAAATTTGGCAGAGGAGTAGGCAATATAAACAAATCCTGAACCCTGAACTCTTGTCTTCCTCATCAAAGACGAAATACCATTACCCTCATCAGTGTCCCTGCAACACACAGACCCCAGCACTGTCAGGACATTGCATTTCACAAGCATCAACTATTTTGAAATACATTTAAGAATGGTAAGCAAATGTTTGGCCTATGAACCATTTACTATACATTACTTAAGTTTCCTTCTCTATGGAATCCTTTTGTACAGCATCAGTAGGCACTATAACCATGCTCTTTATAAGAATATGGCTTATATTTTTATCAATGATTCTGCAAATTGACATGTATAAGGACTTTGTCATTTTCCATGTTCTTCAGCTCTTCTGGAAAACTGAGTAGATTTTGATCTTTTCACTCAGTTGCATACAACTTATACTTGGCAACTTCAGAATGCTGTGCTAGTATTAAGAGATATAAATGATAATAAAGAAATTATTGTGTGGAAGAGTACAAAGTGTAGATTGTGCATTCATAGTTATTTGTTGTTGTAATATTTCTTGCTTTCCTAGTAACTACAGAAAGACTGGTTTCAATCATTAAAAGATGTCCTTTCTTAAATTCCTGTGCTTTGCCTAGTTCCTGTTATGTCACAAAACACTCTAATTTTATGTCTGAAGTAGTCTATTTGAACTCTTATTTCTTTATGCATCTATATTCCTTTCTGAAACATTCTTTCTAAATTCACTCTTGACCACTAATTCAATCTTGACCACTAAGCTAATTTTTAAAGCAAGTTGGGGGAAAAGGAATAAAAGATACTTGGTTTCATCCTTTTCAGCAGCAGGACTTAAGCTCTAGACTGTGAAGGATAACCCTACTTTCTTCAGCAGGTGTTCACTTTTGGCAGAGAACACGAGTTCTCCTAAAAAGCTCCCCATAGAAAGGGAAGATGGACCACATTCTGTCTTATGTTTTACAAACAGAAATTTATAGGACAAAGTATTTGTAACTGATTTGTTTGGCTACTAAAATCAAGAATAATTCAGTCTCCTCATATTAGGTGCCACAGTAAATACTGAAAACCCAAAACCAAGATACCACCGTTTCTGAAGGATTTTTGGAATATCTGAAGATACTCAAAATATACTGATGTAATGTCCTTTCATTTAATTGGGAGGGGAAAAAAAGTATCCTCCTAAGATATGGACATGTGAGATCCTTGACATCCTCTTCTGATACTAAAAAGTCTACTCGCTTTGCATTAGGATATTTGTGGACACGTTGATCTAGCAGGAATATAAAGGATATTTTTTAAATTCTTAAAATAAGTAGGGCTGAATGATGTAAAGTAGAAACTCTTCAAAAGAAGTGAGAAATTGCATATCCATCTCATGGTAGAACCATATAACCAACCAATGACTCAGATTTTTAAATCTTCATACAGAAATGAATCTCATAGTATTTATACATCAGGAAAAAGATTTTGACTTATGTGTCTTTAGTGTTATTTAACTAAATATATGTATATTTTAATCTTTATCATTCCTCACCATATTTTCTTTAAACTCTATAAATTATGAACAAGATGAAAGAAAGTCCATACACAAACATTAGTGAAATACATTAAAAACACCCAGTAGAAAATATGATACTTTTTTTTTAAATGATAGATTTTTTTAATGAAAAATATATTTGGACGTGTGTGCACGTGAGTCTGTGTGTGTGTGTGTGCACGCACTGAGATAGGATGGCACTTTTGGGAATGCATTCAATGTATGACTTGTAGTTTGCCCTACAGAAAGTGTAATTTCACACATGGATGAATTTGTATGCTTTATTCCATGGAAAAACAGCACCATTTTGTAAATCACCACAAAACTCTAGCTGTTCAAAAGTTTGAAAATCTATAGCATCTGCAAAGGTGTTAACAAAAATTAGAGAATCTATAGCATATTAAAATGGGTTAATGTTTACTCTTGCTGACAAGTACATGAAGAAAGAGAAGAATGTACACTGCTTTCAGTTCTCAGAAAAAAAAGAGGATTTCATTTCAGGAAAAAAATGTAGCTATAGGCAAACTAGTTATCCCTGAAATTTTACACTTGTGAAGGTGTTGGATATTTGTGTTTAGATATAATCTGTCCCATTATTAATGTCTGAGCTACACATTAATTATCTTTGGAGCTGTAGTTTGTTGCAGGTGTGTTGCAACTCTCAGTTCAGTGTTTCAGGTTGAAGTTATGTATTAGAGACATTGTGGCTGTTCTCTCTTCATCTGCCTCTTCTGGCCCGTCTACAACTCTAAATAACCACTCCACTCACTCCACTTAAATGGTCACTGTCTCTTACCCTTTTCTGCATATACTAACAGAACTACCTATGATTGTTTTTCTGAGTTATTTGCAGTGAGCAGAGCTAATGAACTAAAAATGAATTAGTGTTGAATATTGTTATCAAATACATACAGGCATACTCTGCTTTTTCCTTTCCTGACTCAAAGGTAGCTGCATTTTAAAATATTTGTGAACATAAAGAATTCTATAATTAGAATAATGATTTACTTTTCCTTTATAACTTTTGAATGTGTTTGACTTCAAAGTTGTTTGATATTGCTACTATAATTATATATTAGCTGGTTTTGTCTATGCATGAATTATTGACATATTAACTCTTATTTTCTTTTCCCAAGTGTTCTCAGATGCTAATAAGCTTATGTGTGCACATTTCAGAAATGCTCTGTTCTACACACTCATGAAGGAGAACTGTGACATAGCTAGGAAAACATAAATGTTTTAAAGTTTTGTTTCTTTAATTCTCTGAAATCTGAGTCAGCAGCCTCAGAACACCTGAGAACTTTTTAAAAATGCAGAATCTCAGAGGCTAACCCAGACCTACTGAATCAGAATCTGTCATTTAATAGGATCCTCAAGGGATTCACATATCCAAAAAAAAATTGGAAAAGTCCTGATTTAAGTTGTCCAGAAATTGGACCACCTATGTAACAGTTTTATTTGACTTGTTGCTGCTATTACTTTGATTTATCAGGGACTGAAGAGAGGAAAGCTATCTAAGCCTACGGAGACGAAAGGAAACCCATCAGACTTGAAAATCGGCTATAAATATTCCACTAAGTTTTGTCATTTGCCTTCTTGAGCCTGTAAATGGTATTTTCAGATAGTATTAGAGCTAATCTATATGGCAGGGTAGAAGATGAAGTGCTACTAACTTTACTGTCTCAATGTTCTGGAATATGTTATTTGATCTGCTTGACAATATTTATGACAAATATTCATACTGATTGCATGTAAAGTAGGAGATAGTATCTCTTACCTGCCTCTGATCTAACCCTGGAGATAGTCCCCAGAATTTATCTGAGATGGAAATTATCCACTGGAATAAAGGGACTCTTCAGCATCCAGGAGTTTCACATATTATATAAGTTATAAGGAATATATTAACAGCTATGGAGCTTTACTCTGGGAAAAATAATGGTCTGGATTGCTAGTTTGGAGGATGTCTAGAGTGGGATAAGGAGCAGGAAAAAAGGAGAAGCATACAAAGATGAGGTCTTATTTCTAGAGAAGAATGAGTGTCTATACAGTTACAGAAGAATAAATAAGGCCAGTGTGGAGGAGAGAACTATCTAGGCTCAAAGAGCCAAGTTGACAGCTACTGTTCTTCTCTAATCCTACTCTCAGTCTACGTAGTTGAGGACTATTGTCATTATGAAAAAATGGGCCTACATGAAAGGATAGGAAATAAGTGGTGGGTAGTTTTATAAACTCCACCTCCTAAGTATTAAAGAGGAGAATTTAGTTATTGGAGACTTCTGAGGAACCATCTTAAAGTAGAAATCTGGATTGTGAGAAAGTATTAAATATCTTCAGATTTTGATAGAGACCAGGGGGCAGGATTCTAAAAATTTTCTTATTTCTGAAACTTTTTTGAAATATTAACATACGTTA
Source organism: Mesoplodon densirostris (assembly GCF_025265405.1). Lineage (NCBI taxonomy): Eukaryota > Metazoa > Chordata > Mammalia > Artiodactyla > Ziphiidae > Mesoplodon > Mesoplodon densirostris. The sequence goes on along the minus strand of NC_082669.1, from coordinate 11,509,646 downwards.
ATGTTGCACATTTTTCCATAGATATCTGAATAATCATTTAAAATTAGAGGTCCTATAAGATTGTGAGAACTATCTGTATTGATAGTCAACCACTTCCTTTTGCCCATCCCCCATTCCCTTCCCATCCCAGTCTGCCACCAGTACACATGTAGCATGTTTATAGAAGTATAAGGAAGGGTATCAGAGAAGTAACCAACTGAGTGGGCAGTTGAGTCACTAGGATTCAGAAATTTCTTCTACAAATAATTTCTTACGGAAATGTGTTATTTTTCTGTATTATTTATATTTGTTGTGTTATTACTGAATATTTAGCTCCAGTTCCAGTTGAAGATGGCAACATAGGAAGATCCTGAACTCACCTTAACTCACAGACACTTCAAATCTACAACTATATAAGAAACAATTTTCTCTGAATAAACTAAACGCTAGCTGAGCAATTCCTACACATAGAGCAAATGAGAAAAACTCCACATCAAAGCAGGCAGGAGAGGCTGAAACACAATCTTGTCAAAAATCCCACCCCCAGCATGGCAACCAACATTCAGGAGGAGACTTAAAACCCATATCTCTTCCCAGAGGAGCAAAGAGTTTGAACCCTACATTGAGCACCTTAGCTTTTAATATCTGCACCTGAGAGATGAGCCCCCAGAACATCCAGCTTTCTAAGCCAACAGGTCTTGCATCCACGAGACCCACAAGGGTATAACAAACTGAGAAATGACTCTTAAAGGGCTCACACACTCAGATTCACCTGCCCCAGGAGCAGGTACAAAAGTAGCAGAACAAGAGGCACCCAGATTGTCTATGAAAGAGGATCATTTGCTAACCTTAAAATGTCAGACTGAGGGGCAGGCATCTCACTTAACACACATACAGGGGCCTGCTGGGATACTTTCTGGGGACAGAGGCTGGTGACACCATCTTCACACTCTTCCTCTTCCTTGTTCCCTACCCCCACCGTGGACACCAGGCTTATGCTGTCTCTCTGCCTCACTCCAGCCAGCAGTTGCCAATTTCACATTCTTCCTCTTCAGTGCTAAAGAAAACCTGTATCTCAGAGAGGGGAGCAAATTTACACGAATTTGGTGATTCTGCTTTTAAATGTGGTGCCGTGATTTTGGAGGCTACTTCCCAGGGGATACCCCTTAATTGCCTGACTCTAGAGGCCAGATGGCCTTGTGTTCCCAAGTCTCATGGGACTGTAACAAATTAGAGAGACAGTTCTTGGTTCACTACCACCCCCAGGCCACTGCACAGGAAACAGACTGAAACACCCCCATTCTTTCTGTGACAGAGGCCTATTTGTTTGTCCTGGAGCCTGCTGAGGGGCAGACTTCAGGACTGGCACACATTTAGAGGCCTATGGAAATACTCTCATGGAACGTAGGCTGGTGAATGCCAGCTCAGTTCTCTCTCTTTGTCTCACCACAGCTCACTGGTATCTCCCAGAAAGGAGCTTATTGACTTGGCTGAAGCCCTGATTTTTGCAACTGCCACCCAGAGGAACACCTCTGGAATATCTGTCTTTTGTAGCCAATGGTGCTTTCAATTGTGGTCCCACAGGATAGTATACATTTGCATATTTTAAAAGCTGCAGCCTGAGGTCTGGCTTCCAATCAGCTTGAATCTAGGTGCTCACTGAACTCCTCCTCTTTGGGACACTATAGGTCTTGTACACCCTCAAATACTTGCAGCCATTAAAAATAAAACAGGCTGCTTGGACAATCACAGATATGTGAGAGACAAACAAGAGCTAGGGTATGAATGAGTGATATGGTTCATTTCCTGCACAAGATCACTCCTTCAAGACTGGAAGAGGTGGCTATTTCATCTAATGAATATAAACCAACACAGAGAGTCAAGCAAAATAAAGAATTAAAGGAATATGTTTCACAAAAAGAACAAGATAAAACCTCAGGAAAAAAAAAAAAACCTTAATGAAATGGAGATAAGTAATTTACCTGATAAAGAGTTCAAGGTGGGCCTCCCTGGTGGCGCAGTGGTTAAGAGTCCGCCTGCCGATGCAGGGGATACGGGTTCGTGCCCCGGTCTGGGAGGATCCCACATGCCGCGGAGCGGCTGGGCCCGTGAGCCATGGCCGCTGGGCCTGCGCATCCGGAGCCTGTGCTCCGCAACGGGAGAGGCCACAACAGTGAGAGGCCCGCATACCGCAAAAAGAAAAAAAAAAAAAAAAAAAAAAAAAAAAAGAGTTCAAGGTAATGGTCGTAAAGATGCTCACTGAACTCAGAACACAATGAGAACTTCAACACAGAGAGAGAAAATGTAAGAAAGTATGAAATAGCAGTCACAGAGCTGCAGAATACAATAACTCAACTGAAAAATACACTAGATGTGTTAAATATCAGAGTAAATGAAGCAGAAGAAAGAATCAATGAACTCAAAGACAGGGCAGTGGAACTCATCCAGTCAGAACACCAAAAAGGAAAAAAACAATGAAAAAACTGAAGACAGTCTAAGGGACTTATGGGGCAATATCAAGTGGACTAACAGTTGCATTATAGTAGTCCCAGAAGGAGAAGAGAGAACGGTGCAGAGACTTTATTTGAAGAAATAATGGATGAAAACTTTCTTAACGAGGGGAAGGAAACAGACATCCAGATCCAGGAGCACACAGAGTTCCAAATAAGATGAACCCAAACAGACCCACAGAAACACACATTATAAAACATCAAAAGTAAAAGACAAGGAGAGAATCTTAAAAACATTAAGAGAGAAACATCTTGTTCCATACAACAGAATCCCCATAAGACCATCAGCAGAACTTTCAGCAGAAACTTTGCAGTACTGATGGGAGAGGCATAATATATTCAAAGTGCAGAAAGAAAAAAAAATCTTCCAAACAAGAATACTCTACCTGGCAAAGTTATTATTCAGAATTGAAAGAGAGATTTAAATTTTCCAGGCAAGCAAAAGGTAAAGGAAGAAATTACCTTTGAACCAGCTTTACAAGAAATGTTAAAGAGACCTTTTAAGATGAAAGAAGGGTGTTAATTAGTAACAGGTAAACATATGAAAGTATAAATCTCACTGGCAAAGGTAAACATTATGTATGGTAAAGCTAGTATGAAGTTTAAAACTCTAAAGTAGTAAAAATAACCATAACTACAATAATTACTTAACGGATATATAAGATAAAAACATGTAAAATGTGACATCAAAAACAAAATATTAGGGGGAGAGTGAAAATGTAGACCTGTAGGATGTGTTCAAACTTAAGTAGTTATCAAGATAAAATAGATCGGTATAAACATAAATTGTTATATGTAAGCCTCATGGGAACCACAAAGCAAAAACCTATAATAGATGGACAAGAGAAAGAGAAAAAAAGCTAAGCTTACCACTAAAAATGTCATTAAAACAAAAAGGGAGGGAACAAGAGAAGAAACAGAGAGAAACTACAAAATAGTCAGAAAACAATTTACAAAGTGACAGTAAGTTCATATCTATCAATAATTACTATAAATTTAAATAGACTAAATTCTCCAATCAAAAGCAAAGAGTGGCCGAATGGATTAAAAAGAAAAAGCCTCATCCATATGCTGCCAACAAAAAACTTACTTCAAACATAAGAATGTATACAGAGTAAAAGTGAAGGAATAGAAAAACATATTTCATGCAACTGGAAACCAAAAGAAAGCTGGGGTAGTTATGCTTATAGCAAACAAAAGAGACTTTAAAACAAAGACTGATAGAGAGAAAGGAGAGCATTACATAATAATAAAGGGGTCAATCTAAAAAGGATGAAGCATTGTAAATATTTATGCATCCAATATAGGAACACCTAAATACATAAACTAAATATTAACAAAAGTAAATGGAGAAATCGTCAGGTATACAATACTAGTAGGAGACTTTAATATCCTAGTTACATCAATGTATAGATCATCCAGACAGAAAATCAATAAGGAAACATTGGGCTTAAGTGATAAGTCAGGCAAGATGGACTTATATATAGATATAGATATGGATATACATATAGATATAGATAGATGTAGATAGAACATTCCGTCCAAAAGCAGAATACACATTCTTCTCAAGTGTACATGGATCTCTAGGATAGATATGTTAAACCACAAAACAAATTTTAATAAATTTAATAATACTTTAAGGAGATTAAAATAATATCAAGCATCTGTTCTGATCACAATGGTATAAAACTAGAAATCAATTTCAAGAACAAAACTGGGAAATTCACAAATATGTGCAGATTCCACAACATGCTACTATCCCAATGAACAACCAATGGGTCAAAGAAGAAATCAAAAGAGAAATCAAAAAATATCTTGAGGCAAATGAGAATGAGAATACAAAATACCAAAATTTATTGGACAGCAAAAGCAGTTTTAAGAGTGAGTTCACAGTGATAAATTTCTACCTCAAGAAACAAGAAAAATCTCAAACAACCTACCCTCACACTTCAAGGAACTAAAAAAAGAAAAAAAAATGAACTCTTAAGTTAGTAGAAGGAAGGAAATAAAATCAGAGCAGAAATAAATGGAGACTGAAAGAAAATAGAAAAGTTCAATGAAACTAAGAGCTGATTTTCTGAAAAGAGAAATAAAATTGATGAATCTTTAGCTACATACACTAAGAAAAAAAGAGGACCCAAATAAAAAAAAAACTAGAAATGAAAGAGAAGACATTACAGCTGATACCACAGAAATACAAATGTTCCTAAGAGACAACTATTGACGATCATATGTCAAGAAATTTGAAAACTGAGAAGAAACAGATAAAGTCCTAGAAACATATAAACTGCTAAGACTGAATCATGCAGAAACAGAAAAACTTAATAGACCAATTACTAGTAAAGAGATTGAATCGGTAATCTAAGACATCTCACCAAACAAAAGTTCAGGACCTGACAACTTCATTGGTGATTTCCACCAAACACTGAAAGAAGAAATGACACCAATCCTTCTAAGCCTTTTCAAAAAATAGAAGAGGAGGGAACACTCCAAGCTCATTTTATGAGGCCAGCATTACCATGATACCAATACTAGATAAGGAAGCCACAACAAAAGAAAATTACAGGTCAATATCCCTGATGAACATAGATGCAAAAATCCTCAATAAAATATTAGCATAGCAAATTCAACAACACACTAAAAGGATCATACACCATGTTCAGTGGTATTTATTCCAGGGGTCCAAGGATGGTTCAAAATATTCAAATCAAACCCTGTGATATACCACACTGACAAAATGAAAGATAAAAATCATATCACCATCTCAATAGATACAGAAAAACATTCACAAAAGTCAACATCCATGTATGATAAAAACTCTTAAAGTTAGAGGGAACTTACCTCAACATAACAAAGGCCATATATGACAAGCCCACAGCTAATATGAAACTCAATAGTGTAAACATGAAAGCCTTTTCTCTAAGACTGGGAATAAGACTAGGGTGCCAACTCTTACCTCTTTTATTCAACATAGTATTCAAAGTCTTAGCCACAGCAATCAGACAAGAAATAAAAGGTGCAAAAAGGAGGTGAAAAACCTGCACACTGAAAACTGTAAGACAATGAAGAATGAAATTGAAGAAGGCAGAAAGAAATGGAAAGATATTCCATGCTCATGAATTGGAAGAATTAACATTGTTAAAATGTCTGTAGTACCCAAAGCAAACTACAGATTCAACACAATCCCTATCAAAATTCCAATGGCATTTTTCACAGTAATAAAGCAAATAATCCTAAAATTTGTATGGAACCATAAAATATCCTGAATAGCCAAAGCAATTTTGAGAAATAAGAGCAAAGCTGGAGATATCATGAACCCTGATTTCAAACTATATTACAAAGTTATAGTAATCAATACAGTATGGTATTAGCATAAAACAGACACATATATCAATGGAACAAAATAGAGAGCCCAGCAATAAACTCATGCATATATGATTGTCTAATTTACAACAAAGAAGACAAAAATATACAATGGGGGAAGGATAGTCTCCTCAGTAAATAATGCTAGAAAAATTGGAGAGCCACATGCAAATGAATCAAATTAGTCCACTATCTTACAGCATACACAAAAATTAACTTAAAATATATTAAAGATTTGAATATAAGCCCTGAAACCACAAAAGTCCTAGAAGAAAACATAGGCTATAAATTCCTTATCATCATTCTTGGTGAAGATTTTTTTAGTTTGGCAACAAAAACAAAGGCAACAAAAGCCAAAACAAACAAATAGAACTATACCAAACTCTACATGTTCTGCAAGGCAAAGGAAGCCAATAAAATTAAAAGGCAACCCTCATAATGGGAGAACATATTTGCAAACCACATATGTAACAAGGGATTAATACCCAAAATATATATAGAACTCATGAAACTGAATAGCAAAAAAAGCAACCTGATCTAAAAATAGGCAGAAGATCTGAATAGACATTTTTCAAAAGAAGGCATAAAGATAGCCAACAGGTACATGCAAAGATGCTCAAACATCACTAACCATAAGGGAAATGCAAATCAAAACTACAGTGATATCTCACCTCACACCTGTTAGAATACCAACCACGAAAATGACAAGAGACAACAAGTGTTGGCATGAATATAGACAAAAGGGAAGCCCTGTGTCCTGTTTTTGGAAATGTAAATTGTGCAGCCACTTGGGAAAGGGTTGGAATTTCCTAAAAAAATTAAAAATAGAACTACAATACTATCCAGCAATTCCACTTCTGGCTATTTATCCAAGGAAAACAAAAACACTGATTTGAAAGATATATGCACTCCTCATGCTCATTGCAGCATTACATACAAAAGCCAAAATCTGGAAATAACCTAAGGGTTCATCAGTGAATTAATAGATAAAGAATCTGATACACACACACACACACAGAGAGAGAGAGAGAGAGAGAATGGAATATTATTCAGCCATGAAACTTGAAATCCTGCCATTTATGATAACACAGATGGACCTTGAGGGCATTATGCTAAATGAAATAAGTCAAACAGAGAATGACAAATACCATATGCTCACTTACATGTGGAATCCAAAAGAAAAAAGAAAACAACAAATTCATGAGTACAGAAAACACATCAGTGGCTGTCAGAGGCAAGGGATGGGTGTGGGGGAAATGTGTGAAGGGAGTCTAAAGGTACAAACCTCCAGTTATAAAATAAATAAGTCCTGAGCATGTAATGTACAACATTATGACTGCAGTTGATAATAATGTATTGCATATTTGAAAGCTGCTAATATAGTAAATCTTAAAACTCTATCATAAGAAAAAATATTTGTAACCATTTACAGTGATAGCTGTTAACCAGACTGATTGTGGTGATCATTTTGCAGCATATACAAATATCAAATCATTATGTTGTACACCTGAAACTAAAGTAATGTTAGACAGTCATCCTTGGGTATCTGCAGGGGACTGGTCCAGGACACCCACAGACACCAAAATTCAGGGATGCTCAAGTCCCTTATATATAAAATGGTATAGTACAGTTGATCCTCCATGTCCACCATCCACATCCCCAGATTCAACCAACCACAGACTGAACTCCAAGTTTGATTGAATCTGTGGATGGGAAGACTGTGGATATGGAGCAGTGACTGTCTCTCAATTATACAAGTTTTTAAAAGTGTATTCAGCTATGCTAATAAGAGTAACAAATAACAAGAATAGATGAAACTAAGTGTGAAAGGAAGAAGCTAGTGTGACTCATTAGATATAAAGTTTAGCATTTTTTGAAAAAAGAAGGGGTGGAAATGTCAAGTACACAAGAGTCAACAAATGTGTAAGACATTACATTTGTAGGAGACACAGAGGTATCCTATTTTTCCCCTGTCCATATCACACAGGGAAAAAACAAAAGTAAAATCTATGCTGTCCATCAGGTCACTGGTTGTCTACAGCTGTGGCAATACTTGCTCCTGTGTCTCTCCAACACAACAAGGGTAGAATTAGACACCAAGCACCTTCTGTATTTTGGATTCCCCTGCTCTTGAATCATGTACCTCAGGATTCAGGTGTAGTGAGTCTTCTGCCCTGCTTGTACCCTTGGAAACCTACCCCATCTCTCTCTCCTAATTTCTCACTATGTATTTTAAACTGATTTTAAAATTATGGTATTCAACCATCTAAACTTCTCTGAGATTTTTTGTTCTAAGACCTCTGGGAGAGTTCCTCAAAGTGTGTTTGGAGGCCACTACTGTGTCAAGGTAATTTCCTACCCAACTCTATAGTTATGTTGGGATCAATAACAAATTTCTGTTTATTTAGAGTAAGCCAGCATGCAAAATACAAGGAAAATATTCAACACACTTGCTAAATAAACAAAAATTACAAATAGTGTATGCAGTATAAAGCCCAGGTGGCAAATAAGTTTCTTTTAGCAAAGGTTTGATTGTAGTCGCCTGAAATCATTTGGCTGAGAAAGACTGAAACTGGCTGAGAAAGATAAATAGACAGTCCAAGATCTGTGTAGACCAAAGGCCATGAACAGATAGCAAACTCTATAGTGAGAAATGTTAAGAGAAAATCCCTGGACCTCTAGGGAAAGGAAAAGTCCCTAAAGGTAACTATGAACTGGGCAAGTTAATGTGTAGGTTTAACCGCTGACATCAGTAAATGAGATAAACATTTATGGTCAAATAATTTAATTCACTGTCACACTGTAGAAATATTTACAAATAAAAATTCTCAAAGTTCAGCATATACTAATAGTAAGGTTCACTTTTAGACATTAAAGCTGCATGTTTGACTCACGTTTATATACACGCTAGAGAAGATATTTATTATTGATGAAAATGTGCTTAAAGGACTAAAACAGGAGCCAGCGAACTTTTTCTGTAAAGGACCCGATAGGAAATATTGCAGGCTTTGCAGGTCATATGGCCTCTGTGGCAGTTGCCCCTACTCAGCTCTGTCACTGCAGCACAAAGCAGTCATAGACAATACCCAACAGATGGGTGTGGCTGTGTCACAATAAAAATTTATTCACAAAACAAAGGGTTAGAATTGGCCCACATGCCATAGTTTGTTGATCCCTGTAGCAGAAGGTGCTTCAATTTTGTAGATCTTGGTATCATGAGTAATCATTTTGAGTGGCTTGGTTAACCTGAAAGTTTCCTACAACACTACAATTATGCTAACCAATCACAGCTATGTAAAGTATATGTTACGTTGAATTCACACTACATAAAACAGCTATTCTTCAGCTGACTGAATTGCTTTGCCACACCAACAATGAACTCTGGACTTTGGGGATTAGAGGCCCATGTTACCATCTGAATGGAGCTGCTCTGCTTGATACAATCTGAATGATTAAATAAGAAGTGTTAACGGTATCTTCAATCAGTAGGGCCCTCCCTTTTAGTTCAAAACTCATTTGCTCTCTTCTCAGGTATTCCTTACACTTTTGGACAATTAAATTTTGATTTGTTTTTCTTTTAATGGGTAGAAATGTACAAATTGAAGTTTTTAATATTTCAAAAATCTTTCTTCAATGAGCTCTTGTATTGTTATTTTTGTAACAATTGTTCTGCTTTCTACTGTGAATAAATTTAAAATTCCTATATCTCCTTTCTCTTTATGTGATGGATAGAAATTTGGTTCTGATACCTAGGTTTGAATTCCAGGCCTACCACATACTGTGTGACCTTGAGAAAATTAATTAACTCCTCTGTGTCTTAGTTTCTTCATCTGTAAAATGAAGATACTGGCACCTCCATCATGGAGTGTCTTTGAGTAGTAAAACAAGTTAGTGCATATAAAGTCATTTCCACAGTAAATGAAAGAGAGTAACCACTCAAATGTTAATTAAGACCTTGCCTATCAAACATTTAAAGAAGAATTAATACCTATCCTTCTGAAACTATTCCAAAAAATTGCAAAGGAAGAAATATTCTCAAACTCATGCTATGAAGTCACCATCACCCCAATACCAAAATCAGACAAAGATACCACAAAAAAACAAAAATTACAGGTCAATATCACTGATGAACATAGATGCAAAAATCCTGAACAAAATACTAGCAAACTGAATCCAACAGCACATTAAAAGGATAATACACCATGATCAAGTAGGATTTATCCCAGGCACGCAATATTTTTCAATATCCACAAATCAATCAGTGTGATACACCACATTAACAAATTGAAAAATAAAAACCATATGATCATCTCAACACATGCAGAAAAAGCTTTTGACAAAATTTGACACGCATTTATGAGAAAAAGTATCCAGAAAGTGGGCATAGAGGGAACCTACCTCAACATAATAAAAGCCATATACATCAAAAATACAGTTAACATCTCAATGGTGAAAATATGAAAGCATTTCCTCTAAGTTCAGGAACAAGACAAAGAGGTCCACTCTCACCAATTTTATTCAACATAGTTTTGGAAGTCCTAGCCATGGCAATCAGAGAAGAAAAATAAATAAAAGGAATCCAAAACTGTCACGGTTTCCAGATGACATGATACTATACACAGAAAATCCTAAACATGCTACCAGAAAACTACTAGAGCTCATCCAGAAAATCAGTAAAGTTGAAGGATACAGAATTAATACACAGAAATCTCTTGCATTTGTATACACTAACAAGGAAAGATCAGAAAGAGAATTAAGGAAACAACCCCATTTACCATGGTATCAAAAGAATAAAATACCTAGAAATAAACCTACCTAAAGAGGCAAAAGATCTGTACTCTGAAAACTATAAGATACTGATGAAAGAACTTGAAAATGACACAAACAGATGGAAACATATACCATGTTCTTTGGTTCAAAAAATCAATATTGTCAAAATGGCTGGGGGGGAGGAAGATGGCGGAAGAGTAAGACACGGAGATCACCTTCCTCCCCACAGATATATCAGAAATTCATCTACACGTGGAACAACTCCTACAGAACACCTACTGAACGCTGACAGAAGACCTCAGACCCCCCAAAAGGCAAGAAACTCCCCACATACCTGGGTAGGGCAAAAGAAAAAAGAATAAACAGAGACAAAAGGATAGGGATGGGACCTGCACCAGTGGGAGGAGCCGTGAAGGAGGAAAGGTTCCCACATACTAGAAGTCCCTTCGCGGGCGGAGACTGCGGGTGGCGGAGGGGGAAGCTTCGAAGCCACGGAGGAGAGCGGAGCAACAGGGGTGTGGAGGGCAAAGCGGAGAGATTCCCGCACAGAGGATCGGTGCCCTCAGGCACACACCAGCCCGAGAGGCTTGTCTGCTCGGCCGCCGGGGCGGGCGGGGCTGGGAGCTGAGGCTCGGGTATCAGCTTTCAGTCGGAGCGCAGGGAGAGGACTGGGGCTGGCGGCGGGAAGAGAGCCTGAAGGAGTTAGTGCACCACAGCTAGCCCGGAGGGAGTCCGGGAAAAAGTCTGGAGCTGCCGAAGAGGCAAAAGACTTTTTCTTCCCTCTTTGTTTCCTGGTGCGTGAGGAGAGGGCATTAAGAACGCTGCTTAAAGGAGCTCCAGAGACGGGCGCGAGCTGCGGCTAAATGAGCGGACCCCGGAGATGGGCGTGGGACGCTGGGGCTGCTGCCGCCGCCGCCGCCACAAGGCCTGTGTGCGAGCCCAGATCACTGTCCACCCCCCCTTCTGGGGAGCCTGTGCAGCCCGTCACGGCCGGGGTCCCAGGATCCAGGGACGGCTTCCCCAGGAAAGCGCACAGAGCGCCTCGGGCTGGTGCAACGTCACGCCGGCCTCTGCCGCCGCAGGCCCGCCCCACACTGCGTGCCCCTCCCTCCCCTCGGCCTGAGTGAGCCAGAGCCACCGAATCAGCAGCTCCTTTAAACCCGTCGTGTCTGAGAGAAGAACAGACGCCCTCTGGCGACCTACGCGCAGAGGCGGGACCAGGTCCAAGGCTGAGACCCGGGAGCTGTGAGAGCACAGAAGAGACAGGGAAGTCTCTCTGTGCAGCCTCGGAGGCAGCGGATTAAAGCTCCATGGAACGCTTGATGTGCCCTGTGTCTGTGGAGTGCATGAATGGACAGCGAATCATCCAAAATTGAGGAGGCGGACTTTGAGGACAAGATGTAAGATTTTTCCCCCTTTTCCTCTCTTTACAACGAATTATCCCAAATTAAGGAGGTGGACTTTGAGAGCAAGATTTCAGACTTTTTCCCCTTTTCCTCCTTTTACAACGAATTATCCCAAATTGAGGAGGTGGACTTTGAGAGCAAGATTTTCGACTTTTTCCCCCTGTTCTCTTTTTGTGAATGTGTATGTGTCTGCTACTGTGTGCGATTTTCTCCGTATAACTTTGCTTCCACCATATGTCCCAGGTTTCTATCCGTCCGTTCTTTTGTGTTTTGTTTTTTGTTTTTTTCTTTTTTTTTCAATAATTACTTTTTTATTTTAATAATGCTACTATATTTTATTCTTTATTCTATTTTACTTTATCTTCTCTCTTTCTTTTTTTCCTACCTTCCCTTCCTCCCTCCCTCCCTCAGCTCCTCCTTTCTTTCTTTCTCTCTGTCCTCCCTCCCTCCCTTCTTTCTTCCTTTAACTCTTTCTTTTTCTTTCCATCCTTCCTCCCTCCTGCCTTTCTTTCTTTCTTTCATCTTCCTTCCTTCCTTTCTTTCCCTCTTCCTTTCTTTCTTTCTCTCTTTCTTCTACTAATTCTTTCCTTCTACTTTTTCTCCCTTTTATTCTGAGCCGGGTAGATGAAAGGCTGTTGGTGCTGCAGGCAGGAGTCAGTGCTGTGCCTCTGAAGTGGGAGAGCCAACTTCAGGACACGGGTCCACAAGAGACCTCCCAGCTCCACATAATATCAAGCAGCGAAAATCTCCCAGAGATCTCCATCTCAACACCACCACCCAGCTTCAGTCAACGACCAGCAAGCTACAGTGCTGGTCACCCTAAGACAAGCAACTAGCAAGACAGGAACACAACCCCACCCATTAGCAGAGAGGCTGCCAAAAAACATAATAAGGCCACAGGCACCCCAAAACATACCACCAGACGTGGACCTGTCCACCAGAAAGACAAGATCGAGCCTCAACCACCAGAACACAGGCACTAGTCCCCCCCACCAGGAAGCCTACACAACCTACTGAAACAACCTTAGCCACTGGGGACAGACACCAAAAACAATGGGAACTACGAATCTGCAGCCTGCAAAAAGGAGACCCCAAACACAGTAACATAAGCAAAATGAGAAGACAGAAAAATGCACAGCAGGTGAAGGAGCAAGATAAAAACCCACCAGACCTAACAAATGAAGAGGTAATAGGCAGTCTACCTGAAAAAGAATTCAGAATAATGATAGTAAAGCTGATCCAAGATTCTATTTCCAAGATCCAAAATCTTGGAAAGACAATAGACAAAATGCAAGAAACAGTTAAAAAGGACCTAGAAGAACTAAAGATGAATCAAGCATCGATTTAAAACACAATAAATGAAATGAAAAATACGCTAGATGGGATCAATAGCAGAATAACTGAGGCAGAAGATCGGATAAGTGACATGGAAGATAAAATAGTGGAAATAACTGCTGCAGAGTAAAATAAAGAAAAAAGAATGAAAAGAACAGAGGACAGTCTCAGAGACCTCTGGGACAACATTAAACGCACCAACATTTGAATTATAGGGGTTCCAGAAGAAGGAGAGAAAAAGAAAGGGACTGAGAAAATATTTGAAGAGATTATAGTTGAAAACTTCCCTAATATGGGAAAGGAAATAGTTAATCAAGTCCAGGAGGCACAGAGAGTCCCATACAGAATAAATCCAAGGAGAAATATGCCAAGACACATATTAATCAAACTGTCAAAAACTAAACACAAAGAAATCATATTAAAAGCAGCAAGGGAAAAAAAACAAATAACACACAAGGGAATCCCCATCAGGTTAACAGCTGATCTCTCAGCAGAAACTCTACAAGCCAGAAGGGAGTGGCAGGACATAATTAAAGTGATGAAGGAGAAAAACCTGCAACCAAGATTACTCTACCCAGCAAGGATCTCATTCAGATTTGATGGAGAAATTAAAACCTTTACAGACAAGCAAAAGCTGAGAGAGTTCAGCACCACCAAACCAGCTTTACAACAAATGCTAAAGGAACTTCTCTAGGCAAGAAACACAGGAGAAGGAATATACCTACAATAACGAACCCAAAGCAATTAAGGAAATGGGAATAGGAACATACATATCAATAATTACCTTAAATGTAAATGGACTAAATGCTCCCACCAAAAGACACAGAGTGGCTGAATGGATACAAAAACAAGACCCATATATATGCTGTCTACAAGAGACCCACTTCAGACCTAGAGACACATACAGATTGAAAGTGAGGGGATGGAAAAAGATATTCCATGCAAATGGAAATCAAAAGAAAGCTGGAGTAGCAATTCTTATATCAGACAAAATAGACTTTAAAATAAAGACTATTAGAAGAGACAAAGAAGGACACTAAATAACGATAAAGGGATTGATCCAAGAAGAAGATATAACAATTGTAAATATTTATGCACCCAACATAGGAGCACCTCAATACATAAGGCAAATACTAACAGCCATAAAAGGGGAAATCGACAGTAACACAATCATAGTAGGAGACTTTAACACCCCACTTTCACCAATGGACAGATCATCCAAAATGAAAATAAATAAGGAAACACAAGCTTTAAATGATACATTAAACAAGATAGACTTAGTTGATATTTATAGGACATTCCATCCAAAAAGAACAGAATACACATTTTTCTCAAGTGCTCATGGAACATTCTCCAGGATAGATCATATCTTGGGTCACAAATCAAGCCTTGGTAAATTTAAGAAAATTGAAATTGTATCAAGTATCTTTTCTGACCACAATGCTATGAGACTAGACATCAATTACAGGAAAAGATCTGTAAAAAATACAAACACATGGAGGCTAAACAATACACTACTCAATAACGAAGTGATCACTGAAGAAATCAAAGAGGAAATTTAAAAATACCTAGAAACAAATGACAATGGAGACACGATGACCCAAAACCTATGGGACGCAGCAAAAGCAGTTCTAAGGGGGAAGTTTATAGCAATACAATCCCACCTTAAGAAACAGGAAACATCTCGAGTAAACAACCTGACCCTGCACCTAAAGCAATTAGAGAAAGAAGAACAAAAAAACCCCAAAGTTAGCAGAAGGAAAGAAATCTAAAAGCTGGTTCTTTGAGAAGAAAAACAAAACTGATAAACCATTAGCCAGACTCATCAAGAAAAAAAGGGAGAAGACTCAAATCAATAGAATTAGAAAAGAAAAAGGAGAAGTAACAACTGACACTGCAGAAATACAAAAGATCATGAGAGATTACTACAAGCAACTCTATGCCAATAAAATGGACAACCTGGAAGAAATGGACAAATTCTTAGAAATGCACAACTTGCCAAAACTGAATCAGGAAGAAATAGAAAATATGAATAGACCAATCACAAGCACTGAAATGGAAACTGTGATTAAAAATCTTCCAACAAACAAAAGCCCAGGACCAGATGGCTTCACAGGCGAATTCTATCAAACATTTAGAGAAGAGCTAACACCAATCCTTCTCAAACTCTTCCAAAATATAGCAAAGGGAGGAACACTCCCAAACTGATTCTATGAGGCCACCATCACCTTGATACCAAAACCAGGCCAGGATGTCACAAAGAAAGAAAACTACAGGCCACTATCACTGATGAACATAGATGCAAAAATCCTCAACAAAACACTAGCAAACAGAATCCAACAGCACATTAAAAGGATCATACACCATGATCAAGTGGGGTTTATTCCAGGAATGCAAGGATTCTTCAATGTACACAAATCAATCAATGTGATACACCATATTAACAAATTGAAGGAGAAAAACCATATGATCATCTCAATAGATGCAGAGAAAGCTTTCGACAAAATTCAACACCCATTTATGATAAAAACCCTGCAGAAAGTAGGCATAGAGGGAACTTTCCTCAACATAATAAAGGCCATATATGACAAACCCACAGCCAACATCGTCCTCAATGGTGAAAAACTGAAACCATTTCCTGTAAGATCAGGAACAAGACAAGGCTGCCCACTCTCACCACTCTTATTCAACTTAGTTTTGGAAGTTTTAGCCACAGCAATCAGAGAAGAAAAGGAAATAAAAGGAATGCAAATTGGAAAAGAAGAAGTAAAACTGTCACTGTTTGCAGATGACATGATACTATACATACAGAATCCTAAAGATGCTACCAGAAAACTACTAGAGCTAATCAATGAATTTGGTAAAGTAGCAGGATACAAAATTAATGCACAGAAATCTCTTGCATTCCTATACACTAATGATGAAAAATCTGAAAGTGAAATCAAGAAAACACTCCCATTTACCATTGCAACAAAAAGAATAAAATTTCTAGGAATAAACCTACCTAAGGAGACAAAAGACCTGTATATGCAGAAAAGTAGAAGACACTGATGAAAGAAATTAAAGATGATACAAATAGATGGAGAGATATACTATGCTCCTGAATTGGAAGAATCAATATTGTGAAAATGACTCTACTACCCAAAGCAATCTACAGATTCAATGCAATCCCTATCAAACTACCACTGGCATTTTTCACAGAACTAGAACAAAAAATTTCAAAATTTGTTTGGAAAAACAAAAGTCCCCGAATAGCCAAAGCAATCTTGAGAACGAAAAACGGAGCTGGAGGAATCAGGCTCCCTGACTTCAGACTATACTATAAAGCTACAGTAATCAAGACAGTGTGGTACTGGCACAAAAACAGAAAGATAGATCAATGGAACAGGATAGAAAGCCCAGAGACAAACCCACGCAGATATGGCCAACTTATCTTTGATAAAGGAGGCAGGAATGTACAGTGGAGAAAGGACAGCCACTTCAATAAGTGGTGCTGGGAAAACTGGACAGGGACATGTAAAAGTATAAGATTAGATCATTCCCTAACACCATACACAAAAATAAGCTCAAAATGGATTAAAGACCTAAATGTAAGGCCAAAAACTATCAAACTCTTAGAGGAAAACATAGGCAGAACACTCTATGACATAAATCACAGCAAGATCCTTTTGGACCCACCTCCTAGAGAAATGGAAATAAAAACAAAGATAAAGAAATGGGACCTAATGAAACTTCAAAGCTTTTGCACAGCAAAGGAAACCATAAACTAGACCAAAAGACAACCCTCAGAATGGGAGAAAATATTTGCAAATGAAGCAACTGACAAAGGATTAATCTCCAAAATTTATAAGCAGCTCATGCAGCTCAATAACAAAGAAACAAACAACCCAATCCAAAAATGGGCAGAAGACTTAAATAGGCATTTCTCCAAAGAAGATATACAGACTGCCAACAAACACATGAAAGAATGCTCAACATCATTAATCATTAGAGAAATGCAAATCAAAACTACAATGAGATATCATCTCACACCAGTCAGAATGGCCATCATCAAGAAATCTAGAAACAATAAATGCTGGAGAGGGTGTGGAGAAAAGGGAACACTCTTGCACTGCTGGTGGGAATGTGAATTGGTACAGCCACTATGGAGAACAGTATGGAGGTTCCTTAAAAAACTAAAAATAGAACTACCATAGGACCCAGCAATCACACTACTAGGCATATACCCTTAGAAAACCATAATTCAGAAAGAGACATGTACCAAAATGTTCATTGCAGCTCTATTCACAATAGCCCGGAGCTGGAAGCAACCTAAGTGTCCATCATCAGATGAATGGATAAAGAAGGTGTGGCACATATATACAACTGAATATTACTCAGCCATAAAAAGAAACAAAACTGAGCTATTTGTAATGAGGTGGATAGACCTAGAGTCTCTCATACAGTGTGAAGTAAGTCAGAAAGAGAAAGACAAATACCATATGCTAACACATATATATGGAATTTAAGAAAAAAAAATGTCATGAAGAACCTAGGGGTAAAACAGTAATGAAGACAGAGACCTACTTGAGAATGGACTTGAGGATATGGGGAGGGGGAAGGGTAAGCTGTGACACAGCGAAAGAGAGACATGGACATATATACAGTACCAAACGTAAGGTAGATAGATAGTGGGAAACAGCCACATAGCACAGGGAGATCAGCTCGGTGCTTTGTGACCCCCTTGAGGAGTGGGATAGGGAGGGTGGGAGGGAGGGAGACACAAGAGGGAAGGGATGTGGGAACAGATGTATATGTATGACTGATTCACTTTGTTATAAAGCAGAAACAAATAAAAAATTTTTTTTAAAAATGGCTATACTACCCAAGGCAATCTAGAGATTCAATGCAATCCCTATTAAATTACAATGACATTCACAGAACTAGAGCAAAAACTCTTAAATTTGCATGGAAACACAAAAGACCTTGAATACCCAAACCAATCCTGAGGGGGAAAAAAAAGGACCTGGAGGAATCAGGCTCCCTGACTTCAGACTGTACTACAAAGCTACAGTCATCAAAACAGTATGATACTGGCACAAAAACAGAAATACAGATCAATGGAACAGGATACAAAGCCCAGAAATAATACCACACACCTATGGTCAATTAATCTACAACAAAGGATGCAAGAATATACAATGGAGAAAAGACAGTGTCTTCAATAATTGGTGCTTGGAAAACAGGACAGGTACATGTAAAAGAATGAAACTTGAACATTCTCTAACACCATACACAAAAATAAAATCAAAATGGATTAAAGACCTAAATGTAAGACTAGATACTATAAAACTCCTAGAGAAAAAAATAGGCAGATCACTCTTTGATGTAAATCACAGCAATGTCTTTTCTGAACTGTCTCCTAGAGTAATAAAAATAAAAACAAAATTAAACAAATGGGACCTAATTAAACTTAAAAGATTTGCACAGCAAAGGAAACCATAAACAATACAAGAAGACAACCCACAGATTGGAAAAAAATTGCAAACAAAGTGATTGACAAAGGATTAATTTCCAAAATATACAAACAGCTCATGCAGCTCAATATCACATAAAAAACAAACAACCCAATCAAAAAATGGGCAGAAGATCTAAATAGACATTTCTCCCAAGAAGACATACAGATGGCCAAAAAGCACATGAAAAGATGCTCAACATCGCTAATGCTTAGAGAAATACAAATCAAAACCACAAGGACGTGTCACCTCACACTGGTCAGAATGGCCATCATCTAAATGTCTACAAAAAATAATTGCTGAAGAGAGTATTGAGAAAAGGGAATGCTCCTGCACTGCTGGTGGGAATGTAAATTGGTACAACCATTATGGAGAACAGTATGAAGGTTTCTTAAAAAACTAAAAATAGAAGTACCATAAGATCCAGTAATCCTACTCCTGGACATATATCCAGAGAAAAGTCTAATTCAAAAAGATATATGCACCCCCGTGTTCACTGCAGCACTATTTACAATACTCAAGACAAGGAAGTAAACTAAATATCCATCAACAGAAGAATGGATAAAGAAAACATTGTACATATATACAAAGGATTATTACTCAGCCATAAAAAGAATGAAATAATGCCATTTGCAGCAACATGGATGAACCTAGAGACTATTTTACTAAGTGAAGTAAGTCAGACAAAGATAAATATCATATGATATCCCTTATATGTGGAATCTATAAAAATGATACAAATGAACTTATTTACAAAACAGAAACAGACTCACAGACTTCAAAACAAACGTATAGTTACCAAAGGGAAATGGTGAGGAGAGGAATGAATTAGGAGTTTGGGATTAACATATACATACTACTATATATAAAATCAATAATCAACAAGGACCTACTGTATAGCACAGGGCACTATAGTCAATATTCTGTAATAACCTATATGGGAAAAGAATCTGAAAAAGAATGTATACATGTATATGTATGACTGATTCACTTTGCTATACACCTGAAACTAACACAACATTATAAATCAACTATGCTCTAATATAAAAAATTAAATTAAAAAATTAATAAAATATGATATTGACACACACACAAAAAGGCCTTGTAACTCTGTTAGATCATAGCATCTGTGAGTTGGTTGTCTAGTAACTCATATTTCTCCTCTGCCAAAATTAGTAGCCCAGGAAAAATTACTCAAATTAATCAACTTATGGAAAGAGCAAAAATGTTATTATTACTACATTTCACTATTGTATCCTGGATTTGAATTTACCCTACTTACAGGTTAATAAGTTAGCCTAAACTGTTCACGGATGTTAGCCGAAGGCACATGATACTCCTGGGACAGAGACAAAAGACTTTGTTACAGCTCAGTAAAAAAGCATGAGTATTAGCCTATTGGCTATCAGTTCCCCTTGACCTCAACTCTCACAGGGGAGATGCAACAAGGTCAAATGGACTGTGCACATAGTAAGTTTATATCATAGCTGAGGAAGACTGAATTTCAGGAATCTACCACTTTGAAAGCAAGCAGTAAGCAAGGCCTCTTTTTGTTTCTTTCAGTTGTATGTCAGGCTGAGCAGGGTATAATAGGTTAGTTTTTCTTTATTCTTTCTGGCTATATGATAAACGGTTTGGCAAACGTGGGTAAAAGACACTAAAGTGATTTCTTCTGGGAAGACTTCTCAGAGCACTTAATGTGCTATAAAATATCCAAGAGGAAAAATTACTGTTCAGTGTTTCCCAAAGTTTTATGACCATGGTTTCCTTTTACTTAATACTTATAAATGTCAAGTACATTTTTTAAAAGTACTCTTGGTTACTGCTATTTTGCTTGCCTCTCACAATTTATTTTCTTGTCTTCTTTTTTAAAAAAGAACACTGTAATATACTTAATCTATGCATGAATATAAAGTGCTTAGGCAGAAAAAAGTACATATAAAGTGCTCAATATTTGAAATTGTTGTTTTCCCTATTCCGTGCTTTCAATTACATGCTAACTTCAATCATCTGATCATGGTAGTAACAGCATTGTTTTATTAACTTTTTGTACATGACACATTCCTGGACCACACAGCTACCATTTTTAACTGAATGCTAAATATTCCTTTAATTCCCTGCTGTAAATTTCTGAAATTCTTCTCTTACTCTTACATGTGAGATAGCTTACTAATGATTTAATCTTCCTTTATATTTAATATGTCCTCATTCTGTGACAAATTCTATTCACCATTGTACAATATTTAGATTAAGCTATCATGACATTCAGGAGACATCAATCAGTTAACGCCATGGCAATTTTGCTCATAAAAAGAAGTTAAGGAGTGTTATTAGCTGTGGCAAATACAGTGGTAGCCCCAAATATTTTGTCCACTCCCCTGCATCTGTCAGACCCCTACAATTAGGAGCAGTTATGCAATAAATGCTGGCTGATTGTCCATGGATGGCAGTGCCACAGAATACTTCCTCAGAAGCACTGCAGAGCATTCAGGTTCTTATCAGCTGCTGCTACACCTGACCACTTGCAGATGAGATGGTGGCTCCCATCAGCTTGACTTCCTGGGTGACCGTGTAGAGCACAGCCCCACCAGCTCTCAAGTGTGAGGCATGTGTTATGAGAAAGAAATCAACTGCTGTTGTGTTAAGCCATGCAGATTTTGTTAAGTTACATTATCATGAAAAGAAAACCAGTTTTGAATAATAAAAGAACCCCCAAAGCTAGAAGGTTTTAAAGTTGTCTTTGAAGTAACCAACAGCCTATATACTACCTGTGTTAATAAAATTGGAAATCTTGAAGTTTCTTATATTTGAGAATTAAGATATTCTGTAATAATGTTTACTAAATGGTGTCCCTTAGAACACTAATTCTGGGATATAATAATAGATGCTATATGGGAAAAACTGGTCCTCTTGTAAAATATTTGGGAAATATTGCAAACTAAATAACCCTCTTGGGGAGTCAATAAATATAAAAGCATGATATATGTTCCAAGACACAAATATTCCTTTAATCCAATGTTTTCTAAATGTAAGCATGGAACACGGTTTTTTCCATTAAATATTTAGGGTAGTAACACAGAATTCTAATTTGGGAAAGACAACATAGAGAAATGTTTAGTACTTCTTTCCAATAGGGCTGCTAAGTGACAGAAAGATTATGCATATTTCATATATTTCAAGAGCTCCAGATAAATGGGTACAATATAAGGAAGACAAAGAAGATACACGTTGGTTCAAAAAAACAATCCCTTTACTCCTAAGAAAGTGCTTGAATGGAAATAAGTAAGGACAACACTCAAATTTAGCTGGCAGCAGTCAAGCTCCAAACCAAGTGCTAAACTAAGTGCTATTTATCTTGCAAACTCTAGATTTTCATAAAGAAGCCTATGCTACTTATAATACACTGGTACAGAAATACACTAAACAAGAAAATTGGTAAACAAGAACAACAGTGATTATATTTTGAAAGTAACCTGATTGAAATTATTCAGGAGAGATAGGCCAAGATAGTGGACTAGGAAGACCCTGAGGTCACATCCTCTCACAAACACACCAAAATCACAATTATTTGCAGAAAAATCATCAGTAAGAAGACCAGAACCTACCAGAAAAGATCTTCTACAACTAAAGACAAAGAACAAACAAAAACAAGATGGGTAGGAGGAGCAGACTTGTGATATAGTCAAGTACCATACACCCCCAGATGGGTCACCCACAAACTGGAGAGTAATTACATTGCAGAGGTTCTCCTACAGGAGTCAGACTTCTAAGTCCCATGTCACACTCCTTAGCCCAGGTGTCCTGCACCAGGAAGACAAGACCCCAGAGAATTTGGCTTTGAAGGCCAGTGAGGCTTAATTTTGGGAGTCCCACAGGACTTGGGGAAATAAAGACTTCATTCTTAAAGGGCATAGAAAAATCTCACACACTCTGGGACCCAGAGCAAAAGAGTTATTTGATAGGAGCATGGGCCAGACTTACCTGTCTTAGAAAAATCCCCAGAGAGGCAGGGGGTGCCTGAAGCTTACCCTGGGGACATAAGCACTGGTGGGAACCATTCTTGAGAGGTCCTTCTACTATGTAAATGCTTGTGCTGGTGAGTGCCATTGTGGAATCCTTCCTCCAGGTCATTAGCATGAAGACCTGGTCCCGCCCAACAGTCTCTAGGTGTCAGTGCTGGAATGACTCAGGCCAAGCAACTAACTGGGTGGGGACACAGCCCCACCCATCAGCAGACAGACTGCCTAAAGATCTCCTGAGCCCACAGCAGCCTCTGGACATGGCCCTGCCCACCAGAGGGTCCAGGACCCAGATCCACCCACCACTGGGCAGGCGTCAGCCTCAGAGTCCTCTGGGCCCAGCACTGCACTCAGAAAGCTTTATCTAGCCTCTGGACCAGCTTCACCTACCAGGGGGCAGAGACCACATGCAATAAAACCACAACTGCACAGCCTGTGGACCCAGCCTGCCCACAGCAGGCCAGATACTGCCCTAGGACCAGCCAGGTCCCAGCCCTGCCTACTAGCAGACCAATGCAAACTTCATACACCCCGGACCCCATTCCCAACTGTGTTAAGAACCACCCTTCCCCACCAGTTATCTGACACTAGCTCTGGGATCCCAGGGTCCTGTAACCAAACTCCAGGACCTGGCTCTATCTGCCAGTAGTCCAGCACTAACCCCAAGAACAGGCTTCACCCACCAGAGGGTGGGCAAGAGTGCCAGAATCTTCTGGACACTGACTCTGCCTACCAGTGACCCAGCACTAGCCCTGGGGTCCTCTGAGGTTCTGCAGTCAGCCACTTCATGACCTGTCCCACCAGCCAGCAGCCTCTGAACAAGGCATGGCCTGACAACCAACCAGACCAAGAGTCAACCAAGCCTACCAGACCTCCCACATAGTCAGCCTGCCACAACATAAGGACCCATACAGCTCTCATTGGGAGAAACTCTAGAACATACAGCTTGTATGACAAAAGGGGAGTTCACTGATAGAATGCATAGGATGTCACCTACAAAAGGCCACTTCTCAAAGGTTGGGAAACATAATTAAGTTACCAGGTATATAAAAATACAAACAGTAACTTAGGAAAAATGAGGCAACAGAAGAACAAGTTTCAGATGAAGGAACAAGACAAAACACTGGAAGAAGAATTAAATGAACTGAAGATAGACAATCTACCTGAGAAAGAGTTCAGGGTAATGATCATAAAGATGATCAAAGAATTTGGGATCATATATATATATATATATATATATATATATATATATATATCTCCATATAAAAACCTCATGGTAACCACAAACCAAAAATCTATAATAGATATACACGCAAAAAAGAAAAAGGAATCCAAACATAACACTAAAGATAGTCATCAAATCACAAGAGAAGAGAACAAAAGAAGGGAAAAAGGAACTACAAAAGCAACCTCAAAACAATTAAAAAGGCAACAAGAACATAAATACCAATAATTACCTTAAATGTAAATGGACTAAATGCTCCAATCAAAAGACAAAGAGTGCCTGAGTGGATACAAAAACACGGCCCATACATATGCTGCCTATAAGAGACTCACTTCAGATCTAAAGGCACACACAGACTGAAAAGAAGGGAATGGAAAAAGGTTATTCCACACAAACAGAAATCAAAAGAAAGCCAGAGTAGCTATACTTTTATCAGATAAAACAGACTTTAAAATAAACATCAATGGACAGATCCTCAAGAAAGTCAATAAGGAAACACGGGCTTTAAATGATACATCAGATCAGATGGACTTAATTGATATATATGGAGCATTTAATCCAAAAGCAGCAGAATACACATTCTTTTCAAGTGCACATGAAATATTCTCCAGGCTAGATCACATGCTAGGCCACAAAACAAGTCATGGTAAATTTAAGAAAACTGAAATCATATCAAGCATCTTTTCCGACCACAGCACTGTAAGACTAGACATCAACTTATGTGGAGGCTAAACAATATGTTATTAAACAACCAATGGATCACTGAAAAAATCAAGGAGGAAATTTTAAAATACCTAGAGAAAAATGAAAACAAAAACATCCAAACTTATGGCACACAGCAAAAGCAGTTCTAATAGGTAAGTTTATAGCAATACAATCTTACATCAGGAAACAAGAAAAATCTCAAATAAGCAATCTAAATTTACACCTAAAGGAATTAGAGAAAGAAGAACAACAACAACAAAAAAAACCCCACAAGGTTAGTAGAAGGAAAGAAATCATAAAGAGCAGAAATAAATGAAATAGAGACTAAAAAAATACAAAAGATCAATCGAACTAAAAGCTGGTTCTTTGAAAAGATAAACAACATTAACAAAGCTTTAGCCAGACTCATCGAGGAAAAAAAAGAGAGAGGGCCCAAATCCATAAAATCAGAAATGAAAAAGGAGAAGTTACAACTGACACCATAGAGATACACAGGATCAGATCCAGTGGTTAAGACTTTGCCTTCCAATGCAGGGGGTGCAGGTTTAATCCCTGGTAGGGGAGCTAAGATCCCACATGCCTCATGGCCAAAAAACCAACAAACATAAAACAGAAGCAATACTGTAACAAATTCAATAAAGACTTAAAACATGGTCTGCATCAAAAACATCTTAAAAAGGAAATACAAAGGATCATAAGAGAGTACTATGAACAATTATATGCCAATAAAATGGACAACCTAGAAGAAATGGACAAATTCTTAGAAAGATACATTCTTCCAAGACTGAACCAGGAAGAAATAGTAAATATGAAAAGACCAATTACCAGTAATAAAATTGAATCAGCAATTTTAAAACTCCCAACAAACAAAAGTCCAGGACCAGAGAGCTTCACAGGTGAATTCTGTCAAACATTTAGAGAAAAGTTAACAGCTGTCCTTATGAAATGATTCCAAAAAAAGTGCAGAGGAGGAACACTTCTGAACTCATTCTAGAAGATCAGCATCACCCTGACCTCAAAATCACACAAAGGTATTAGAAAAAAACAAAATTACAGGCCAATATCACTGATGAACAAAGATGCAAAAATCCTTAACAAAATACTGGCAAATCAAATCCATTGAATGATCATACACTGTGGTGCAGTGGGATTTACCCCAAGGATGCAAGGATTTTTCAATATCAACAAATCAGTCAAGGTGATACACCACATTAACAAATTGAAAAATAAAAACCATATGATCATCTCAATAGATGCAGAAAAAACTTTAGACAAAGTTCAACATCCATTTATGGTTAAAATTCTCCAGAACGTGGGCATAGAAGAAACATACTTTAACATAACAAAGGCCATATATAACAAACCCACAGCTAACATCATACTCAACAGTGAAAAACTGAAAGCATTTCCTCTAAAATTAGGAAGAAGACATGGATACCCACTTTCACCACTTTTATTCAACATAGTATTGGAAGTTCTAGCCTCAGTAATCAGACAAGAAAAAGAAATAAAAATAAATGCACACTGGAAAGGAAGAAGTAAAACTACAACTATCTGCAGATGATATGATACTATATATTAAAAAATCCTAAAGATACTACCAGAAAACTATAAGAGCTCATCAATGAATTTGGTAAAGTTGCAGGATGCAAAATTAATATACATAAATCTGTTGCATTTCTATACACTAACAATGAACTATCAGAAAGAGAAATTAAGAAAACAATCCAATTTACCATCACATCAAAAAGAATAAAATACCTAGGAATAACTGTACCTAAGGAGGCAAAAGACCTGTACTCTGAAAACTGTAAGACACTGATGAAAGAAATTGAAGATGGCACAAACAGATGGAAAGATATACTGTGTTCTTGGATTGGAAAAATGACTGTACTACCCAAGGGAGTCTACAGATTCAATGTAATCCCTACCAAAATACTAACGGCATTTTCACAGAACTAGAAAAAATAATTTTAAAATGTTTATGAAAATATAGAAGGCCAAGAATTGCCAAAGCAATCTTAAGGATAAGGAACAAAGCTGGAGGCATACCCCTTCTAGACTTCAGACAATACTACAAAGCTACAGTAATCAAAACATGTTATGGCACAAAAACAGACACACAGATCAATGGAATGGAACAGAGAAACTAGAAACAAATCTGGATACTTATGGTCAATTAATATATGACAAAGGAGGCAAGAATATACAATGGAGAAAAGACAGTCTGTTCAATAAGTGTTGCTGAGAAAACCAGACAGCTAAACACAAAAGAATGAAATTAGAACATTCTCTAACTCCATAAACAAAAATAAACTCAAAATGCATTAAAGACCTAAAATAAAGGTCAGAAACCATAAAACTCCTAGAGGAAACATAGGCAGAACACTCTTTGACATAAATCATAGTAATATTTTTTTGGATCTGTCTCCTAATACCAAGGAAATAAAAGCAAAAATGAACAAATGGCACCTAATTAAACTTAAAACCTTTTGCACAGCAAAGGTAACCACAGACAAAACAAAAAGGCAACCTACAACAAATGGGAGAAAATTTTGCAAATCATATGACTGACAAGGTGTTAATATCAAAAAATATATCAATAGTTAATATAATTCAGCATCCAAAAAATACCAAATAACTCAATTAAAAATGGGCAGAAGACATGAATAGACATTTTTCCAAAGAGGATACGCAAATGGCCAACAGGCAGATATGAAAAGATACTTGACATTGATAACCATCAGAGAAATGCAAATTAAAACCACAATGAGATAACACCTCACCTCTCAGAATGGTTATCATCAAAAAGAACACTAATAACAAATGTTGGCAAGGATGCAGAGAAAAAGGAACCTTAGTGCACTGTTGGTGTGAATGTAAATTGGTACAGCCCCTGTGGAAAACACTATGGAGCCTTCTCAAAAAACTAAAAATAGTACTACCATATGACCTAGCAATTCCACTCCCGGGTATATACCCAAAAATAACAAGACCACTAATTCGAAAAGATACTCAACCATGAAAAAGAATGGAATTTTTCCATTTGGAGCAACATGGATGGACTTGGAGGACATTAGGCTAAGTGAAATAAGTCAGACAGAGAAAGACAAATACTGTACAATATCACTTATATGTGGAATCCAAAAAATACAACAGACTAAGAAATATAACAACAAAAAAAAGCAAACCCACAGATATAGAGAATAAACTGGTGGTTACCAGCGGGGTGAGGGAAGGGGGGAGGGTCAATATAGGGGTAGGAGAGTAAGAGGTACAAAGTATTATGTATAAAATAAGCTACAAGGACATATTGTACAACACAGGGAATATAGCCAATACTTTATAATAACTATAAATGGAATATAGCCTTCAGAAACTATGAATCACTATATTGTACACCTGTAAATTATGTAAAACTCTACATCAACTATACTTCAATAAAATTTTTTTAATAATAAAAAACCAAATCATTCAAAGCATTTTATTATTTTACATATCTGATGAGATTTGACTATTTTTAAATTTGCCCTCTCACCCGAGACAGTATTTTCCCATATTTAAGCTTTTGTTCAGACTAAAACTGATTCAAATAGTCCTCAAAGACCACATGGCTTCCTTGCATGCCCTGGAAAGACATCTTGGTCTGATAAATGGTTCATGGGTTAGTTTGGTAATTCTCAAACTTTAATGAGCATCAAATCACCTAGGGATCTTGGGAGAATGCAGATTTTGATTCTTTAGGTCTAGGATGTGGGTTCAGAGTCTGCATTTCTCACAAGCTCCCAGGTGATCTCTCTTTTTTTTTTTTTTTGGCTGCATTGTTTCTTTGTTGCTGCGTGCGGGCTTTCTCTAGTTGTGGTGAGCAGGAGCTACTCTTCATTGTGACGTGCAGGCTTCTCATTGTGGTGGGTTCTCTTGCTGTGGAGCACGGGCTCTAGGCGCCTGTGCTTCAGTAGTTGCAGCACACAGGCTCAGTAGTTGTAGCTCACAGGCTCTAGAGCACAGGCTCAGTAGTTGTGGCACACAGGCTTAGTTGCTCTGCGGCACGTGGGATCTTCCTGGACCAGGGCTTGAACCCGTGTCCCTTGCATTGGCAGGTGGATTCTTAACCACTGTGACACCAAGGAAGTTCTCCCAGGTGATCCTGAAGCTGCTACTCTGCAGGGAGTAGCACAGATTTGAGTTTAATTCATTTTCTACAACCGTCTGCCTTTGTGAGATTGATCGTCTAAATATTTCTGTTCCTTTGTTTATTCACTGGCAAAGAATGATAACAATACCATTTCCAAAGTCCTCACAGAACTATTGTGAAGATAAAATGAAATTTTATGTAATGATTAAATAAAATTTTAAAATATTTTATCTATGTAAGTTAATTATGTAGTTTCAATGGTTCTCTCAGTGGGTATTTTTTTCCTCTTTCCCATGACATGTGTGACATACATTAACCATCTTTTAAAACATCACTTGTTGATTTTCCACATAATTCTGGTCTTCTAATAGCTCACTGATCTGTAGGAATGATCTGAGTAAAGGTAGGGAAGAGTTAGGTATGGGAAGAGGGGAAGAGTATCAACAAATTTTTAAAAAACATACTGATTTTTTACTGTTATTAAGTCAAAATGTAGCATAGTGCCATTGAATTTTATAGCTGACAGAGATTTTAACCTCATTTTGTAGAAGCGTAAATGGAGAGTCAGAAAAAAAGTAAAATAAAATAAGGAGAGAGATAATTATCCTAGGTCACATAAGATATTAGTAGTCAAGAACTAGGTTGTACAAAAATTCAAGGTGATAGAATACTTACTAATTTTTGATATAGGAAATAATCTGCACATACAAGTGCTTTAAAAGTGTAAGGTGAACATAAAAAATTTGATGAAATTTCAGAAGTACATTGGACTGTAGGGAGTGACTCCTTAGTTTTTACATGTGGTTTATCAAAATTCCACTAGATGGCAGACGAAACCCAATGTTAAATATAGTGAACTTGAAGGGGGATGGGGGGGATGGACAACCAAATATTTCTTTTTTCAAAGAATGAGCTTCTGACTTTGACTTGATTATTCAATTTATTAATAGACTCCTATCACTAATATACAGAGATATACTTCATATGAAACACTTTCTATACGTTAGTTTAACACTGAACAAATGGCATGGCTATACAGACAAGGGTATAGTGGAAAGTGTATAAAAAGAGGCTTGGGTCCTCGTAAAAGTTTTGAGGAACTGTATTATCTTCTCTCAATCTCAGTTTTTTACCCATAAGTTGGAAATAATAAATCCTAAATCACTACCTAAATTAGAGGGGTTTGGGGGGTTGTATGGAAGATCGCTTTGTAAACTATAAAGCACTACGCAAGTATTGATTACTGTTATTTCGAAGCCTTTTCCCCCCTTTTGTGATTCAGATGGTGGGGCTGAGGACCTCAAGTCATGTAGGCTCCCCTTAACCAACCCCCCCCACCGTGGGAAGCACCCTCAGTGCCCTCAAGCTCCAGTGGCTGGTGTCTGTATTTGATTTCCAGATTTCTATGGATATTCTCAAGTTTCTCTACTCCAGGTGAAACATTCTACTGGTTCTCATACTGTATATCACAAGGATGCTTGCTCTATGAGTTAAAGCCCTTACTTGGCTCTCATGAGAGAAAAACAGGAAACTGATTCAAAGTCATATTGCTAGAGTCATTTAATTTTCAAATCTATGGAACAGAAGCCAGATGGTGTCAAACTTCTCCCCTCACACTTCCCTCTGCCTTTTAGTAGCCTTTCTGTAGAGGTTTTGCTTCCCTGCTGGTACTGTCTACCTGCTGGTACTATCTACACTCTAGTCATTCAGACTCAGTAATGTCCCCCACTCTCTCTATCCCTAAGAAAACCATAGATTCACACTTGCAAACAACATCCCTACAATAAAGCTTAGTTTCAGATTCAAATTAATTACCACAGTCTGAGGTGACATGGACAATGACCCAAAGTTCTAACTAAGCAGGCAACATGTGAAGACAATTGTGCTATCCCATATGTGAGAGGGAATGTTTCTCGTCAGATCTGTAGCTGGTTAGCACAATATGTTGTAGAACATTCTCCAACAAAGGTTGTGGCTAAGTCTTGTTAAGAGTGACCCAAGTGCATGAATCAGAAGGTGATCTAGCCAGTGCTTCCAGGAACAGTGGGAGTCTTTGAATAGTCTGCAAAACTTCTAAACAATAAACTCTAAATTTTAAATAATGAAACATTTATCTGAAATTTGAAGGCTATTTGCAAGATGTGTTCTATCATGAAAATTTTTCCTCTGTCCATTTCGTTAATAATTTTACACAATAACAGTTTAACGCCTCACTGTTAATGTCATTATCAAGGTAAGCTTGTCCTCATTTGTGAAGGAGGTGCTGTTGATCCACTGTGATTCCTCTCTGGTCACATGCCTCTGCCAATTGCCAGTAATGTCCCTACATTTACGCTTTTCCATTTTATACCCATCAAATTCTACCTCTCAGCCCTGCATTTACACAGGATGATAAATATCTGGTAAGTTCGGATTAAATTAAACACTCCTTCCAGAGCTTTTCACATCTCAAAGGAATCACAACAGAACGAAGCAGGAAGAATGGTTGGGATTTTAACTGGTTTCTAAGGCCCTTAAAAAAAAATAATGCATTAGACTGAGGCCTCCTAACATCTTTTGCTGGTCTATATAATGCATTAAGTTTCTGTCTTTTTCTTATGAAATAGAGACAAATGACTAGATAGAGTTGCCAAAAACTGGGAGGTTATGTTTGGAATGATTTGACTTGAAAGAGGCTATATGAATGGTATGAGCATGTATGAGTAGATACATACTTAAGTATGTATCAACAAGTTAATAAAGTGCAACTCTAGATATGGGAAGAGGAACAAGGGAAAACATCTCCTGTATCATAATAGACTGGTAAAGACAGGCGATCCAGAGAATTTTAGATTATCAACAGGGCCTAATCCAAAAATTAACACATTGAGTGGCCTATCAAGAGAATCTTTGCTGATCTAGGAATGAGCCTTCCTAAGTGCTATAGGACAAAATTGGTCATGAAATGTCTCCCAAATGTTAGTTGAATTTATGACCAAGAGGATGCACTGTGAGCAAAGAATGTCACCTGCCATATCCATAAGCAAAGGATGTTGTGGCCATCAAGACATCAGCTACTATAGGTGTCCCTGGATGGTGCACCCTGAGGGGATTCGGGATGGAGAAAACAGGATACTGGCCCTAAATAGTTAAGGTGCATATCAAAGGAATGATTTCAATGAGCCCAGACTCTTACACCTTCCCACACATATCTATCCTTCAAGATCCCAGGTGATCAGTCCATCATCCACCTTTAACTCTCTAACTCTACCTTCTATTCCTCTCTCCCTATGTCACTCAGTTCTAGACTCAATGACTTAACCCCTAACACATTCAACCTTGTTGCTTAAAAATCACCTTTCCAAGAGATCTTCCCTAATCACATTATTTAATTTTACATGCCATTCCTAGTCCCTTCATTTTTGCTCAGGAAATATATGTTGAACAAAAGAGATGGCCATCTTGATATGGACTAAGAGAGCAGGTAATTATGATGGAGAGGAGTAGATAGATTTGAGCAACAAGTAGGAGACAGAAATGTCAGGATTGGTGAATGAATGGATATGGCTTGTTAGATGAGAATGAGCTGTCAAAGGAGAAGAGGCAAACAAAAAAGCCAGGAAAGCATCAGCACATAGGTACACCTACCATGGGGCCCGGGCCTCAGGGGCAGGGGTGGGAGCTTCAAGACTAGGGCAGCACAAAAGCGGTGTGGATGACAGGCTCTTGGTACTCAACCCAGGCGTCAGGGTTGTGCCTCGGAGGTGGGAGAGCCAAGTTCAGAACATTGGTCCACCAGAGATCTCCCATCTCCACGTTATATCAAATGGTGAAAATCTCCCAGAGATCTCCATCTCAATGCCAAGATCCAACTCCACTCAATGACCAGCAAGCTACAGTGCTGGAAACCCTATGCCAAACAACTAGCAGGACAGGAAGACAAACCCACCCATTAGCAGAGAGGCTGCCTAAAACAAAATAAGGCCACAGGCACCCCAAAACACACCACCAGATGTGGACCTGCCACCAGAAAGACAAGATCCAGCCTCATCCACCAGAACACAGGCACTAGTCCCCTCCACCAGGAAGCCTACACAACCCACTGAACCAACTTTACACTGGGGGCAGACACCAAAAGCAACGGGAACTACGAACTTGCAGCCTGCGAAAAGGAGACCCCAAACACAGCAAGTTAAGCAAATAAGAAAACAGAGAAACACACAGCAGATGAAGGAGCAAGGTAAAAACCAAACAAACCTAACAAATGAAGAGGAAACAGGCAGTCTACCTGAAAAAGAATTCGGAATAACAATAGTAAAGATGATCCAAAATCTTGGAAATAGAATGGGGAATATACAAAAAACATTTAACAAGGACCTAGAAGAACTAAAGAGCAAACAAACACTGATGAACAACAAAATAAATGAAATTAAAAATTCTCTAGAAGGGATCAATAGCAGAATAACTGAGACAGAAGAACGGATAAGTGACATGGAAGATAATATAGTGGAAATGACTACTGCAGAGAAGAAAAAAGAATGAAAAGAATTGAGGACAGTCTCAGAGACCTCTGGGACAACATTAAATGCACCAACATTCAAATTATCATGGTCCCAGAAGAAGAAGAGAAAAAGAAATGTATTGAGAAAATATGTGAAGAGATTATAGTTGAAAACTTCCCTAATATGGGGAAGGAAATAGTTAATAAAGTCCAGGAAGCACAGAGAGTCCCATACAGGATAAATCCAAGGAGAAACACGCCAAGACACATATTAATCAAACTATCAAAAATTAAATACAAAGAAAAATATTAAAAGCAGTAAGGGAAAAACAACAAATAACATACAAGAGAATCCCCATAAGGTTAACAGCTGATCTTTCAGCAGAAACTCTGCAAGCCAGAAGAGACTGGCAGGACATATTTAAAGTGATGAAAGAGAAAAAAAATACAACCAAGATTACTCTAACCAACAAGGATCTCATTCAGATTTGATGGAGAAATTAAAACCTTTACAGACAAGCAAAAGCTAAGAGAATTCAACACCACAAAACCAGCTTTAATACAAATGCTAAAGGAACTTCTCTAGGCAGGAAACACAAGAGAAGGAAAAGGCTTACAATAACAAACCCAAAACAACTAAGAAAATGGTAATAGGAACATACATATCAATAATTACCTTAAATGTAAATGGATTAAATGCTCCAATCAAAAGACGTAGACTGGCTGAATGGATACAAAAACAAGACCCATATATATGTTGTCTACAAGAGACCCCCTTCACATCTAGGGACACATACAGACTGAAAGTAAGGGGATGGAAAAAGATATTGCATGCAAATGGAAATCAAAAGATGGCTGGAGTAGCAATTTTCACATCAGACAAAATAGACTTTAAAACGAAGACTATTACAAGAGACAAAGAAGGACACTACATAATGATCAAAGGTTCAATCCAAGAAGAAGATACAACAATTGTAAATATTTATGCATCCAACATAGGAGCACCTCAGTACATAAGGCAGATGCTAACAGCCATAAAAGGGGAAATCGACAGTAACACAATCATAGTAGGGAAATTTAACACCCCACTTTCACCAATTGACAGATCATCCAAAATGAAAATAAATAAGGAAACACGAGCTTTAAATGATACATTAAACAAGATGGACTTAATTGATATTTATAGGACATTCCATCCAAAAACAACAGAATACATTTTCTTCTCAAGTGCTCATGGAACATTCTCCAGGATAGATCATTTCTTGGGTCACAAATCAAGCCTTGGTAAGTTTAAGAAAATGGAAATCGTATCAAGTATCTTTTCTGGCCACAATGCTATGAGACTAGATATCAATTACAGGAAAAAAATCTGTAAAAAATACAAACACATGGAGGCTAAACAATACACTACTAAATAACCAAGAGATCACTGAAGAAATCAAAGAGGAAATCAAACAATACCTAGAAATAAATGACAATGAAAACACGACAACCCAAAATCTATGACATGCAGCCAAAGAAATTCTAAGAAGGAAATTTATAGCAATACAATCGTACCTTAAGAAACATCTCAAATAAACAACCTAGCCCTACACCTAAAGCAATTAGAGAAAGAAGAACAAAAATACCCCAAAGTTAGCAGAAGGAAAGAAATCATAAAGATCGGATCAGAAATAAATGAAAATAAATGAAGGGAATGATAGCAAAGATCAATAAAACTAAAAGCTGGTTCTTTGAGAAGATAAACAAAATTGATAAACAATTAGCCACACTTATCAAGAAATAAAGGGAGAAGACTCATATCAATAGAATTAGACATGAAAAAGGAGAAGTAACAACTGACACTGCAGTAATACAAAGGATCATGAGAAATTACTACAAGCAGCTATATGCCAAAAAAAAAGGACAACCTGGAAGAAATGGACAAATTCTTTTAAATGCACAACTTTCCAAGACTGAATCAGGAAGAAATAGAAAATAGGAACACACCCATCACAAGCATGAAAATTGAAACTGTGATTAAAAATCTTCCAACAAACAAAAGCCCAGGATCAGATGGCTTCACAGGCGAATTCTATTAAACATTTAGAGAACAGCTAACACCTATCCTTCTTAAACTCTTACAAAATATAGCAGAAGGAGGAACACTCCCAAACTCATTCTACGAGACTACCATCACTCTGATACCAAAACCAGACAAAGATATTACAAAGAAAGAAAATTACAGGCCAATACCACTGATAAACATGGATGCAAAAATCCTCAACAAAATACTAGCAAACAGAATCCAACAGCAAATTAAAAGGATCATACACCATAATCAAGTAGGTTTATCCCAGGAATGCAAGGATTCTTCAATATATGCAAATTAATCAACGTGATACACCATATTAACAAATTGAAGGAGAAAAACCATATGATCATCTCAATAGATGCAGAGAAAGCTCTTGACAAAATTCAACACCAATTTATGATAAAAAACCCTCCAGAAAGTAGGCATAGAGGGAACTTACCTCAACATAATAAACGCCATATATGACAAAGCCACAGCCAACATTGTCCTCAATGGTGAAAAACTGAAACCATTTCCACTAAGATCAGGAAAAAGACAAGGTTGTCTACTCTCACGACTATTATTCAACATAGTTTTGGAAGTTTTAGCCACAGCAATCAGAGAAGAAAAAGAAATAAAAGGAATCCAAATTGGAAAAGAAGAAATAAAGCTGTCACTGTTTGCAGGTGACATCATATTATACATAGAGAATCCTGAAGATGCTACCAGAAAACTACTAGAGCTAATCAATGAATTTGGTAAAGTAGCAGGATACAAAATTAATGCACAGAAATCTCTTGCATTCCTATACAATAATGATGTAAAATCTGAAAGTGAAATTAAGAAAACACTCCCATTTACCACTGCAACAACAACAACAACAAAAACCTAGGAATAAACCTATGTAAGGAGACAAAAGACCTGTATGCAGAAAATTATAAGACACTGATGAAAGAAATTACAGATGATACAAATAGATGGAGAGATATACCATGTTCTTGGATGGAAAGGATCAACATTGTGAAAATTACTATACTACCCAAAGTAATCTACAGATTCAATGCAAGCCCTATCTAACTACCACTGGCATTTTTCACAGAACTAGAACAAAATTTCACAATTTGTATGGAAATACAAAAGAACTGAATAGCCAAAGCATCTTGAGAAAGAAAAACAGAACTGGAGGAATCAGGCTCCCGTACTTCAGACTATACTACAAAGCTACAATAATCAAGACAGTATGGTACTGGCACAAAAACAGAAATATAGATCAATGGAACAGGATAGAAAGCCCAGAGATAAACCCACACACCTATGGTCACCTCATCTTTGATAAAGGAGGCAAGAATATACCATGGAGAAAAGACAGCCTCTTCAATAAGTGGTGCTGGGAAAACTGGACAGCTACATGTAAAAGAATGAAATTAAACACTCCCTAACACCATACACAAAAATAAACTCAAAATGGATTAAAGACCTAAATGTAAGGTCAAAGCCAGACACTATCAAACTCTTAGCGTAAAACATAGGCAGAACACTCTATGACATAAATCACAGCAAAATCCTTTTTGACCCATTGCCTAGGGAAATGAAAATAAAAACAAACAAACAAAAAACAAATGGGACGTAATGAAACTTCAAAGCTTTTACACAGCAAAGGAAACCATAAACAAGATGAAAAGACAACCCTCAGAATGGGAGAAAGTATTTGCAAATGAGGCAACAGACAAAGGATTAATCTCCAAAATTTACAAGCAGCTCATGCAGCTCAGTATCAAAAAAACAAACAACCCAATCCAAAAATGGGCAGAAGACCTAAATAGACATTTCTCCAAAGAAGAAGTACAGATTGTCAACAAACACATGAAAGAATGCTCAACATCATTAATCATTAGAGAAATGCAAATCAAAACTACAAGTAATATCATCTCACACTGGTCAGAATGGTCATCATCAAAAAATCTACAAACAATAAATGATGGAGAGGGTGTGGAGAAAAGGGAACCCTCTTGCACTATTGGTGGAAATGTAAATTGATACAGCCACTATGGAGAACAGCATGGAGGTTCCTTAAAAAACTAAAAATAGAACTACCATACGAGCTAGCAATCCCACTACTGGGCATATACTCTGAGAAAACCATAATTCAAAAAGAGTCATGTACCACATGGTTCACTTCAGCTCTATTTACAATAGCCAGGACATGGAAGCAACCTAAGTGTCCATCAACAGATGAATGGATAAAGAAGATGTGGCATATATACACAATGGAATATTACTCAGCCATAAAAAGAAACAAAATTGAGTTGTTTGTAGTGAGGTGGATGGACATAGAGACTGTCATACAGAGTGAATTAAGTCAGAAAGAGAAAAACAAATACCATATTCTAACACATATATATGGAATCTAAAAAAAAAAAAAAAAAGTGGTCATGAAGATCCTAGGGGCAAGATGGGAATAAAGACACAGACTTACCAGAGAATGGACTTGAG
Organism: Mesoplodon densirostris; assembly: GCF_025265405.1. Lineage (NCBI taxonomy): Eukaryota > Metazoa > Chordata > Mammalia > Artiodactyla > Ziphiidae > Mesoplodon > Mesoplodon densirostris. The sequence goes on along the minus strand of NC_082669.1, from coordinate 11,471,678 downwards.
GACACAGGGACGGGGAAGGGCAAGCTGGGACAAAGTGACAAAGTGGCATGGACATATATACACTACCAAATGTAAAATAGATAGCTAGTGGGAAGCAGCCACATAGCACAGGGAGATCAGCTCGGTGCTTTGTGACCACCTAGAGGGGTGGGATAGGGAGTGTGGGAGGGAGGGAGATGCAAGAGGTAAGAGATATGAGTATATATGTATATGTATAACTGATTCACTTTGTTATAAAGCAGGAACTAACACACCATTGTAAAGCAATTATACTGCAATAAAGATGTTAAAAAAAAAAAAAAGCCCGGAGAGTGAGGACATAATGAGAGGCAAAGAATGAACTCTCCTGGAATGGGGAACAGTCAGGAGCATCGAAGAAGATAAAGACTAAAGACCATTCTATCGGATATGGTGGCTTGAGGAACTCTGTGAGAGTAAATTTGATATCTCTACAAGTGTTCTATGATCACTCTTGCACCCTGCTTCTTCCCACCAAACAAGCCTCCTCTTCACTCTTCTCTTCTGACCAGCACACATACTATGAGTCCACACAGCATACACACAAAGCATGCAGATACTTCTTCACTGGGTGTGATGACTTTAAAAGATACCCACAAATTCTTTGATATTTCTTCAGTCAAGGGGTAGAGTCAGATTCTCCTCCCTTTGCATATGGGTTGGCTTTAGTGACTCACTTCTAACGAGTAGAAAGTGGCGGACTTGATGCCGCATGGCTTCCAAGGCTAAGTCCTACAATTTGATGCAGCTTCTGCATGGCTTTGTTTCTCTATTCAAACATGTCCCTTTGGGGCTTCCCTGGTGGCGCAGTGGTTGAGAGTCTGCCTGCCGGTGCAGGGGACGCGGGTTTGTGCCCCAGTCCGGGAGGATCCCACATGCCGTGGAGCAGCTGGATCCGTGAGCCATGGCCGCTGAGCCTGTGCGTCCAGAGCCTGTGCTCCGCAACGGGAGAGGCCACAACAGTGAGAGGCCCGCGTACCGCAAAAAAAAAAAAAAAAAAAAAAAAAAAAAAGGTTCCTTTGGAGCACTGGGCCACCATGTAATAAGGCTGGACACTCTGAGACCACAATACTGGAGAGACCGGGATGAGAAAACACAGAGAGATAGAGAAACACCTATGAAGCCCCAGTGCTTCCAGTCTCAAGCTGTGTGACTCTTCTTAGCCCACTCCAACATGGAAGTGAGGAAGCTTTGAGGACGACTCCAGCGTCAAAAACCATCTGACTCTAACAACAATAGAGACCTTGATCAATCAGCTCAGGCTACTATAACAAAATACCATAGACTAGGTGGCTAAAATGAAGAAATTTATTTCCTCACAATCTGGAGGCTGGATATCTAAGATGAGGCTATCAGCACTGTTGGGTTTTGGTGAGCACTCTCTTTCTTGTTTGTAGACAGCTACCTTCTCGCTGTGTCCTCACGTAGTGTGGGGAGACAGAGTGCAAGCTCTCTGATGTCTCTTCTTATTAGGGCACTAATCTCATCATGAGAGCTCCACCCTCATGACCTAATCTGCTCCTAATTACCTCCCAAAGGCCCCATCTCCAAATACTATCACATCATTGGATAAGGCTTCAACATATGAATTTTGAGGGGACAAAAACATTCAGTCCATAACAGATATCCTATTCTAAAATGCCTGCCTCAGGCTGGCTCACACCAGAACCATGAGCGATGATAGTAGTAACAAATGACTACTGCTGTTTTATGTCACTAAATTAGGGATAATTTGACATTCAGTAATAGAAAACCAGAACACTGGTAACTCTTATTAATCTTTCAGGCTTCTGCCAATTATTTCTGCAGAGAAGAATTTTCTGCACTTTCCTTCCCCATTTCTCCCACCCAGGTATAAGGTAACTATTCCTCCTATGTGTTCTCCAGAATCCTTTATTTCACTTTCATATGGCATTTATCACAAATGAATATAATTGCCTGTGTCCCCTACGAGAGTCTCTGAGGGTAGACAGTATAAAAGTTATTTAAAAAAAAAAGTTTGTTGAAAGGATAAACATTTAAAACCCATGCACATATGGTAACTCCGAGCAGAACACTTGTAGGAAGAGAGGGATTAGGGACAGCAACAGATGTGGAAGGAGCAATATATTACTCCTAAAGAAAACAACATCAGTGTTACCCTCCAGCTTCACACACACACCCCCGCCCAACAACTCTGTGTGTGTGTGTGTGTGTGTGTGTACAAGGTTGTCTTACCCAAGCTGACCTACAAATCTGGGTGAATTTTAAAGAGGCAGAGACTTAGAGGAGAGCATCACCAAAGGTAGCATGCTTATTTTTGATACAATTATATACAAATGATTACATGGAGCCACAGATGCTGATTAACACTGCAAACATTAAACAGAAGAAAGATCCAAATGTACTCAATTAAAGCATATTTATTGAACATACGTTATGTGCCTGAACTATCTTATTTGCTATGGGAGAAATGAGAGAAATATAAGGAAGCCTTCAAGGAAGTAATTATCTAATTAGTGACATAAGATGTAAGCACAAAATAAATTTAATAGAGGAGATAAATTGCTTATTTGAGCATATTAAGATCTAATGAAACACAGCAGGAAACAACCCATGTAAATAAGTGACCAATGCTTTGTTCAAAACTATTTTTCAAAGGTGGGACATTTAAGATTTAGGAATATGAGCTATACTGAGCTGAAACATAAGAGGAATAACTTATATTTATACATTTTACTAATACCACAATTATAAAAATTAAGAACTCTCTATTGAATTTCCTAATTAAGAAAAACAGAAGTGGTCTCCTTTGGGATCTAACAATAAACACACTCACTGATTGATGTTCCTCTTTTAACTTTGTATCTAAAGGATATTTACAGATTTCCTTCTGGTGTTTTAAGGCCTCGACACTTTTAAAATTTTTCTAGTGACCTATGGGAAAATGCTATATCAAATTTAATTCAGGCCATCATGCAATATATGAAAATTTCTTGCTATCCTTCTCCCTGAAATTCATAACTCCAATTCCAAACAATTATTGCTTATTTTGTAGGCTTTGAATTTCAACTTGCTAATTTTTCTCAACAAAAATTGCACTGTTTTTAGTTTTATATATAATGAGAAGTTAATATAAATGCAAAATCAGAAAAAAATACACCGGATGCACAATGGAGAGATTAGAGAAAGCAGAAATGCGTTAAACTAAGTACCCTTTCCTATCTTATCCTTTTCCTTTATTCCCTATATTAATGAATGATTCCATCACTTACCCCACTGTAAAGAAGGTAAACTTAAGTTGCTTTCAATTTAGTGGGGTCACAAATAAGTAAATAGAAAATTGTAATAACACTGTTTACTGTTATAATCAGGTCAGGACAGTAGGCTATGGGTCAATCAGACTGAGAGAAATGGATAAAAAAAAAAAACAGGAACGATCAGAAAACAAATTGTTAATGAAATCAAAACAGGGAAAGTTCTAGGCATAATTAACATCACATGAAAAGATTTAGAGAGAAGGAAGATTCACCCACAGAAGCAAAAACAAGTTTCATGTGTCTACAGTTTCAAGTGCAAGCTAGGGATTGGCAAGAGTGGGGCTGAGAGATGAACAGTAAAGAATCTGTGAAGCAGGCTAAGGAGTACTGGACATACTGAGGACAAGTTAGAGACACTGAGGGTTTTAGGTAAGAGAGTGACATGACCAGATAGTATTTTAGGAAGATCATTGTGGCTACTGTGTAGAGAGTCAATTGAAGGATGTTATAACAAACTTAATGAAAGATATTAGTTACTTGAACCAAGGTAGTTCAAGTTTGAAATGAATGTGAAAGGTAGTCAAGAAATATTAAGGGAAAGGAATTGACTGGATCTTTTGATTAATTTGTGGGCTAGAAGAGGACTTAATTTAAATGGCTGGGCAACATGATGGATGGATATGCCAATCTCTGACACAGGCAACACAAAAGTAGGTATGGTTTTGGTGGGGTGAAGTGATGTGCCCAGCTGTAGAAGTGCTATTTTTTCAGTTGCATATGGGATAAATAAGTGGAACTCAAGAAATGGAGCTAGACAGAGCTTAAATGAAAGCCATGGAAGTGAATGAATTCATCCAGAGGAAGTGTATAAAGTAAAAAGACAAGCCTAAACAAAATCCCAAGAAGCACTAACTTTAAAGGATTGGCTGGGAGAGGAAGCCTTTCCAAAGAAACCTAACAGGAATGCCAGGAATGGTAAGAAGGAGAGCCACCATGGAAGCCAAGAAAAGACTGTGCTTTAGGAAGGAAGCATCAGTGATTGGCAGCCCCCATCCTTAAGCTGAACCTTGGAGGGGAGCAGGGCCAGAACCGTGGTGGAAACCAGACTGCCCAAGAGTGAGTGAAGTGTTAGGAATTCTTTTAAAAATGTATGTAACTCTTTCAAGAGTTCTAGCTGAGAAAAAGAGGTCAATAACTGAACCTCATCATATACATTAATCAAAAAACTAAAAGAAGGTAGCAAGAATGTTGTGACGTGTGTTAAAACTGCCAGATTGTGCCTCTTTTACTGCAGCTTCAGTGAGCACATTGTCTTCTCTGCAAGCAGGTTGCCTTGAGCTTTAGAAAGCCTATAAAGTTCAACTCAACCCTAATGTAGAGGTGCACGTTCCTGTATGTGTCCCTCTCCTGTTCACCCAACTGTGGTTGCCGTTCCTAAACCTTTTGTCTTTCTCTTCTACCCACGACCAATCAAAGGTTAGATCCTGTAGTGACTGGGGTAGTGTGGTATATAAAAGGGATCACTTAGCTTAAGTGCCTAAATAATTTTGGAGAATTAGAACGAGGGAGTTTTCTAACTGCGTGCCAAAGAAGACGACAATAAAATGGGAAGTTTACAAGACTACAACTTTAATAACTGCATCATATGTAAATAGTGGTACGTTCTGGTCAAAGCTGTAATTTTTATGCTAATAGCAAACGTTTCCAAACGCTGGAAGTGTTATAAATACTGTTGTCATGTCTGTTATAAATTTATGTATTTATTATTACCAAGCAACCCAGCCTACAACTGAATTCTCCCGTGACCTAACTGTCCTCTTCCTGTATATGTAATTGACTCAGTTTGGCTTCTCAGAGTCCCTGGGGTACCCTTTGGCTCTCTACTCACACAGAGACCCTCACACAGAGCACACTGCACATCTCGTTGTTAGGCACACCCACCTGGACCCTGTCTCCTCCTGAATTACATGTGATACTGCCAACTTCTTCACCATCTTCTTGAGTCACTACTCCCCTGTGGTCTTGCAGGTGGCCCAGGGACTTGGAGAATCAGGAGTCAGGCCCAGAATTCCTGGATATTTCTTACTGTCAATTGGGATTAACATTTGGGTTAGACTACCATGCTTTCAGTTTCTATGAACTGAGGAGTGCGATGGACTAAGCATGTCCAGCCTGATAGCTGACCAAGTCTTAAAGCCCTAAGCAAAGGTTAAGCCTCCTTCAGCATACAGCCAGGATTTAGATTTCTTAATTTTTATCCCTCATCCTACTTCACTAGGATACTCCCATTTTCTTCTTTATTCTAACTATTGGGAAATGCGGTTAATAAAACAATATAATTTAAAGAACTTTATCTTGTTAGAGGATTAAAAGCCAAGGTAAAATAATTCTAAAGCAATATACAAGCTTTCTACCTTGGCAAGTTTGAAATGAATGTGGAAAGTAGTCAAGAAATATTAAGGGAATGGAATTGACAGGATCTGTTGATTAATTTGTGGGCTAGAAGGCCTATTTTGCTTTGGACATAACTCACTTTTAAATGGTCTAGAGCAGTGTCCTCCAAAACATGATCCTGGAATACTGTTCCCAAAGAATGTTGATGCTATGTACTCAAAGAAAAAAAAAGGAGGAACAGGCTGTGAGAGTAACTCTGAGCAAAGCTGGATGGGGTATACAAAATTAAACAGGTTGCTTTACTGCAGAATTCTTCAGCTGTTAAATATTAGTGAAGTATGAATATTTAAGAAGACAGGAATGCAGTGTGCAGCATTGCTTGCTGGAGCTGCCTGCAGCGGGGAGGATTAGTATTCCACAGAGCATGGTTAGGAAAAGATGCTCCTATAAGGGCATCACTACTGACAGGCTCATACAGGTCATGCATATGTATGAGCTATCAATTCACCCTTGGTTTTGAATTTGCCTTAGCTCCAACACTGGGGAGGACCATCTCCTGAACTTCTCTCGGGTGTTCTTGTGTTCTCTTGTAGAATAGAAAAACTAAGTACAGTTGACCCTTAAACACAGGTTTGAACTGTGTGGGTCCGTTTTTACACAAATTGTTAAAAATAAATACATACAACAGTACTACATGATCCAAGGTAGGTTGGTTGAATACACTGATGTGGAACAGCAGATGTGGAGGGCTGACTGTAAAGTTAGACATGGACTTTTGACTGTGCAGGGAATTGGTGACCCTAACTGCCTCATTGTTCAAGGGTTAACTGTAGTTGACTGACTGCATTAGGTCACGGGTACCAAAGGCATCAATCGCCTAATCATGCTAATATAAATTTCTACTTGCAGTTTCTTTTTCTTCTTTTTTTCTTTTAAATTAATTAATTAATTAATTTATGGCTGCATTGGGTCTTCATTGCTTCACGTGGGCTTTCTCTATTTGGAGTGAGCGGGGGCTACACTTCATTGCGGTGTGCAGGCTTCTTATTGTCGTGGCTTCTCTTGTTGTGGAGCATGGGCTCTAGGCGTGTGAGGTTCAGTAGTTGTGGCACGCAGACTCAGTAGTTGTGGTTTGCGGGCTCCAGAGTGCAGGCTCAGTAGCTGTGGCACATGGGCTTAGTTGCTCCATGGCATGTGGGATCTTCCTGGACCAGGGATCGAACCTGTGTCCCCTGCATTGGCAGGTGGATTGTGAACCACTGCGCCACCAGGAAAGTCCCTCTACTTGCAGTTTCTATCCAAATTGAAAGTAAACAAAGTTAACCATCTCCTTGGCCTTACCTCACACTTTAGCAACTTATTACCCTTCATGAGTCCATATAAATAGGAAATTTGTAAAAGAAGTTATGTCCAAGCAGGTATAGTATCCTTTAAAAAATAAAAATAAAAAGCTGGTATTCCTCATCTAGTGACCAGATTTTCTGTATGTATTTCCAGAATCAACCGATACTTTGAGGAATGTTGAAAGCACAAAATGAGATCATGGTAAACTATCTTCTTTCAGTAACATAGCTGAGTATGATTCATCTTAGCGAGCCACAAAGGAGAATAGATTCTATTGCCATTCTTGTGGTAAGGGCCAGAGTGGTGGGGGAGCGAAGCTGAGGGAAGAATCTACCCTTCTTATCTCCCAGGGGTGTATTGTGTCCTGAAACAGAATATCAGGTTCTCTTATCTATGTGTGAAAAGGTTTTGAATTCTTAGAAAGAAGGGTATCACATGAGCCAAAGGTTTTAAAAATAATTTTGACAGTGTTCTGCTCATCTCATATTTGAGGAACAGTGTTATCTTGGGACTTATGGGTACCCCTATTTCAGGACCTGGTGTCCTGATACTAATGAGTTGCTACACTCTGAGCACTGGGGTTATTTAACCATGTGCCTCAAAACAGCATCTACTGCTACAGATTGACAAGGGCATCAACAGCTTCTTAGAGCCCAGCAAGCAAAGGATCCAATTTTCTCCTGCCAAATTTAGAGGATATAATATAAAAGAGATGAGAAATGAAAGCTCTCAAACTCGACAATCACTGAGGGTGATTTTATTATCCAGACAACTGATGGGAGCAACAATGTGAATACTATTAGCTATAGTAATATACTAAATATTAATACATTGACAGATTCTTTATATAAATCATATAATATAAATTAATATATCTATATCATATATTTACTACATAACAGATCATAAACAATTTAATATATTTACTATATGAAATATTTATGAGAAAACATTAGGTAAAAATATAAATTAGGAGTAACATCACCACGAGAACAATGTTAAGCCCTTCTTGATTTTGTTCCCCCTTATAGAAAGAACTAACAAGTATTCATATATAAAGCACCACTGAGAGAATCCTAGAACATGAGGCTGAGGCTGAAGTACCATCCCACACCACAACATAGACCACATCAGAAGAATAAAAGGAATGGCTACACACTGACCACACTGCCCCTCCTCCAGGCTAGTACAGCACCGTGCTGAGAGATCACCCCTGAGCCAACGGTACCTCCAGTTGGAAAAGAGAGCCTAGGGTGGACATCAGCTCTCCCAGAATTGTGGGCTGCTTCTTGGGAGCTCCCACTCCAGTCTTGCCCCTTAAGAACTGTGGGGGAATCTCTTGGACTTGACCACTGGAAATCTGATTGTTATGGAGAAGTCATGAGGGGCTTGCAATAACTAGTACTTGGATGGTGGCAGACAAAGTTCCTAACTGCAGGGAACATGGTATACTCCCAACCAGTAGCTTTGCTCATCTGTGGAGCCAAGACAGTGGTACAGTCTGACCAGGGAACTCAGCAGGTTGAAGGTCTGCCTGATTCAGGTCCTCAAATAAAGAACTTTGCCAATTCTGGAGCCTGATATGCCCCTGCCCAGGCAGGGGAGTTGAATCTTAGCCCAACACACTGCTGAGTACTGTAGAGCTCCTAGCCCTTCCTGACCAGCAAGTATGTTTGGGGACACATGGAATTTATCTAGGTGAGCAATGCTTGAGCATATAGTCTCGTAGGCAGAGCTGATTGTTCTCAGAACAAAGCCAGTACACTGTTCAGCCAGGTAACTTGAGGAGTGGGTTGGCTTCAGTCAGGACCACAAAGAGCCTTGTTGAGCTCGAAGATGGTTTCTCCACTCTGCCCAAGCTGGGAAACTAATTTGTAGCCCCAGCTATCACTAAATACAGTTTTCAACCCCTCTGACAAGGAGCACATGGGAAACTGCATAGCACATCCAACAGCCCTGCTTACAGAGGCACTTGAACAGAAAGTACAGCCCATCACTTTCCCCACTTGCAGAACAAAATTGGTGACCTGTCTGGTCAGGTAACTCAGTGCCTAATCTTGCTTGATTTGGGTCCCTGAACAATGAGCCATGTAAACCCACTATGGTGTCCATTCTGTTGAGTCCCTCCACCACCATGCCCAGAGCAGAACAGCTAATTTATAGCCCCACTGATGGCTGAGTATAGTACCAAGTCTGATTATCTAGTAAACCTAGATAATCTAGAGAAGAATCTGATTATCTAGAAAAGCCAGGCAACCACAGAGCCCCTCCTATGGCCTTACTTGGACAGGGAACCAATTAAACAGTCCTATCCAACTGTTCTTAACAAGCAGCATCCCCCACTCCCACTCATGACCTTAGAGCTTGGGCAATGGCCTTGCCCAGACGTAGACCTCAATAGTAAGCCCCACCTGTCCAAGGACATTACCAGCAGACATGTCCAGAAAACTAAACCATAAAGTTTGGAAAAGAAGGCCAAGGACTCAAATGAACAGATACCAAAGTGAGGAATCAAGAATTATAATAAATCAGGTAAATATGACACTATCAAAGGAAACTAATAAAGCTCCAATAACTGACCAGAAAGAAATGGAGATCTATAAACTGTCAGATAAAGAATTCAGAATAATCCTCTTAAAGAAGCTTAGTGAACTAAAATAACACACAAGCAACTAAACAAAATTAGGAAAACAATGCACGACCAAAACAAGAAGTACAGCAAATAGAAACCATTAAAAAAGAAAATCAGAAACCCTAAAGCTGAAAAAAATACAATGACTGAAGAACTCAATAGAGAGCTTTGAAAGCAGACTCAACTATGAAGAAAAAGGAATTAGTAACCTCAAAAACAGAACATGATAGTATCCAGTCAGAAAAGCAAAAGGAAAAAAGAATGAAGAAAGCCTACAGGACTCATGGAATGTAATTAAAAACAAAACAAAAAACAGGTGCACTGTGGGAATTCCAGAAGGAGAAGAAGGAGGAGGGAAAGTATTATTTAAAGCATTAATAACTAAAAACTTCCCAAACTTGGGAGGAGAAATGGACATCCAGATCCAGGAGTCCCACAGGACCCCCAAAGAGTTTGAACCTAGATAGCACTGCACTGAGACACATTATTATTAAATTGACAAAAGTACAGAAAAAGAAAGAATTTTGAAAGCAGCAAGAGAAAAGAGAGAAGTTACATATAAGGGAACCACCATAAGACATTCAGCAGATTTCTCAACAGAAACTTTTCAAGCCAGGAGAAAACAGGATGACATATTCAAAATATCAAAGAAAAAATACTTGGGCTTCCCTGGTGGCACAGTGGTTGAGAGTCCGCCTGCCAATGCAGAGGACACAGGTTTGTGCCCCAGTCCAGGAAAATTCCACATGCCGTGGAGCGGCTGGGCCCATGAGCCATGGCCGCTGAGCCTGCACGTCCAGAGGCTGTGCTCCGCAACAGGAGAGGCCCGCATACCACAAAAAAAGAAAAAAAAGAAAAAAAAAACCCTGTCAACCAGGAATTCCATTCCCAACAAAGCTGTTTTTCAGAAAGGAAGAAGAAATAGACTTTCCCTAACAAACAAAAGCTGAAGGAGCTCATCACCACTAGACTTGACTTACAAGAAATGCTAAAGATTCTCTGAGTGGAAGTAAAAGAAAGCTTATTAACATCATAAAAAGTCAAAGAACACTGATACCAAAAGAAATCAAAACACAAAGACAACAGAATAAAAAATAAAAACAATGGGTCTGCAAAACAGTGAGAAAACAATTAATAAAATGGCAATAGTAAATCCTTACATATCAATAATTACTTTAAACAAAAATTGATTAAATTCTCCAATCAAAAGACAGAATGGTTGAATGAATAAACAAACAAAGAAAAAACCCCCAACAAGATCTAGCCATATGCTGCCTAAAAGAGACTCACTTTAGTCTTAAAGACACAAATATACTGAGAGTGAAGGGATGAAAAAAGATATTTCAAGCAAATGGTAACCAAAAAAAAGGAAAAAAAATGAGTTGCTCTACTCAGACAAAACAGACTTTAAACTAAAAATGGTAAAAAGGGCAAAGAAGGTCATTTTCTAATGATAAAGCATTCAGTTCTTCAAGAAGGTGTAACAATTGTACAAATATGTGCACCCAACATTAGAACACCTAAATATATAAAGCAAAAGCTAACAGAGCTGAAAGTAGAAATAAATAGCTATACAACAGTAGTTGGGGACCCCAATCTCAACAATGGATACAGCAATGGGACAATCAATAAGGAAACTGCAGATTTGAACACTATAGACCAAATGGACCTAACAAGCATTCATAGACCATCCTATCCAACAACAGAATACACATTCTTCTCAAGTGTACATGAAACATTTTCTATGATATACCATATGTCAGGTTAAAACAATCCTTAGCAAATTCAAAAAACTGAAATCATACCAGTATTTTCTCTTACCACATGTTATGAAACTAGAAATCAGTAATGGGGAAAACTCATGCATACATGGAAATTAAAAACACTCTCCTGAATAACCAATGGACCAAAGAAGAAATTAAAAAGTATTATGATATAACTTAAAATAGAAACACAGCATATCAAAACTTAAGGGATGTAGAAAAAGCAGTTCTAGGAGGTAAGTTCATAGCAACAAACACATTAAGAAAAAAGAAAGATCTCAAACAATTCACCTGTATGTTTCCAGGAACAATAAAAAAAAAAGAACAAACTTAGCCAAAAGTTAGTAGAAGAAGAAAATAATAAATATTAGCCATAAATAAATAAAATTGAGAACAGGAAAATAGAAAAATTAACAAAACTAAGGGTTGTTTTTTTGAAAAGGTAAACAAAATTGACAAAACCTTAGCTAGAATAACCAAGTAAAAAATAGAGAGGATGGGGCTTCCCTGGTGGCTCAATGGTTGAGAGTCCGCCTGCCGATGCAGGGGATATGGGTTCATGCCCCGGTCTGGGAAGATCCCACATGCCACAGAGCGGCTGGGCCAGTGAGCCATGGCCTCTGAGCCTGCGCGTCCAGAGCCTGTGCTCCGCAACGGGAGAGTCCACAACAGTGAGAGGCCCACGTACCGCAAAAAAAAAGAATGCCAATCAACGAAATTATAAATCAAGAAAGAGACATTAGAACTGATACCACAGAAAAACAAAGGCTCATAAGAGGCTACTATAAATAACTATAAGCCAACAAACTGGACAACCTAGGAAAAAATGGAAAAATGCTTAGAAATGTACAACCTACCAAAACTGAATCAGGAAGAAACAGAAAATGTAAACATATCAATTACTATTAAGAATACTGAATCAAAATACTCAACAAAATACTAGCAAATCAAATCCAACAGCATATGAAAAAGATCACACACCATGACCAAGTGGGTTTCATCCCAAGTTCACAAGGATGGTTCAACATATGCAAATCAAAGTGGTAAACAACATCAACAAAAGAAAAGACAAAAACCACATGATTATCTCAATAGATGCAGAAAAAGCATTTGACAAACTTCAACATCCATTCATGACAAAAACTCTTACCAAAGTTGGTACAGAGGGAACATACCTCAAAATAGTAAAAGGTATTTAAGACAAACCCACAACCAATATAATACTCAATGGTGAAAAGTTGAAAGCCTTCCCGATAAAATCTGGAGCAAGATGAGAATGCCCACTCTCACCTCTTCTAGTCAACATATTATTGGAAATCCTAGCCACAGCAATCAGACAAGAAAAATAAAATGTATCCAAACTGGAAGTGAAAATATAAAATTGTCATTATATGCAGGTGATATGATACTATATATAAAAAACCCTAAAGATTCCACACAAAAACTACTAGAACTGATAAACAAATTCAGCAAAGTAGCAGGATACAAGATTAACATACAGAAATTGGTTGCATTTCTTTACACCAACAATGAAATATCAGAAAGGGAGTGTAAAAGAGCAATACCTTTTAAAATCACAACTCAAAAAATAAAGTACTTAGGAATAAACCTCACCAAGGAGGTGAAAGACTTATACTCTGAGAACTATAAAACATTAATAAATGACATTAAAGATTATTCCAAGAAATGGAAAGATATCCCATGCTCTTGAATTAGAAGAATTAATATTGTTAAAATGCCTGTCCTACCCAAAGCAAGCTACAGATTTAATGGGATCCCTATCAAATTACCCATGACATTTTTCACAGAACTGGAACAAAGAATCCTAAAATTTATATGGAACCATAAAAGACCCAGAATTTCCAAAGCAATCCTGAAGAAAAAGAACAAAGCAGGAGGCATAACCCTCTCAGACTTCAGACAATACTACAAAGCTACAGTAACCAAAACAGTGTGGGACTGGCACAAAAGCAGACATAGGGATGAATGGAATAGAATAGAGGGCCCAGAAATAAGCCTACACACCTACAGTCAATTAATCTTAAGCAAAGGAGGCAAGAATATACAATGGAGAAAAGACAGTCTCTTCAGCAAGTTGTGCTGGGAAAGCTGGACAGCCTCATGTGAATCAGTGAAACTAGAACACTCTCTCATACCATATACAAAAATAAACTCAAAATGGATTAAAGGCCTAAATTTAAAATTGGATACCATAAAACTCCTAGAGGAAAACATAGGCAGAACACTCTGTGACATAAATCACAGCAATATTTTTTTTTGATCCATCTCCCAGAGTAATGGAAATAAAAATGAAAACAAATGGACTTAATAAAAAACATACAAGCTTTCACACACTAAAGAAAACCATAAACAAAATGAAAAGACAACCTACAGATGGGAGAAAATATTTGCAAATGATGCAACCAACAAGGGATTAATTTCCAAAATATACAAACAGTTCATACAACTTGACAACAAAAAAACAAACAACCCAATTGAAAAATGGGCAGACCTAAACAGACATTTCTCCAAAGAAGAAATACAGATGGCCAATAGGCACATGAAAAGCTCCTCAACCTCACTAATTATCAGAGAAATGCAAATCAAAAGTACAATGAGGGGCCTCCCTGGTGGCGCAGTGGTTGAGAGTCCGCCTGCCGATGCAGGGGATACGGGTTCGTGCCCCGGTCTGGGAGGATCCCATATGCCGTGGAGCAGCTGGGCCTGTGAGCCATGGCCGCTGGGCCTGCGCATCCGGAGCCTGTGCTCCGCAACAGGGGAGGCCACAACAGTGAGAGGTCCGCATACCGCAAAAAAGAAAAAAAAAAAAAAAAAGTACAATGAGGTACCACATCACACCAGTCAGAATGGACATCATTAAAAAGTCTACAAATAACAAATGCTGGAGAGGTCGTGGAGAAAAGGAAACCCTCCTACACTGTTGGTGGGAATGTAAGCTGGTGCCACCACTTGGAAAACAGTATGGAGGTTCCTTAGAAAACTAAAAATAGAATTACCATATGATCCTGCAATCCCACTCCTGGGCATATATCCAGAGAAAACTCTAATTCAAAAAGATATATGCACCCCTATGTTCACAGCAGCACTATTCACAATAGTCAAGACATGGAAACAACCTAAATGTCCATCAACAGATGAATGGATAAAGAAGATGTGGTACATATATACAATGGAATACTTCTCAGCCATAAATGAAATAATGCCGTTTGCAGCAACATGGATGCAACTAGAGATTATCATACTAAGTGAAGTAAGAAAGAGAAAGACAAATACCACATGATATTACTTATATGTGGAATCTAAAATATGACACAAATGAACCTATCTATGAAACAGAAACAGAATCAGGGACATACAGAATAGACTGGTGGTTGCCAAGGGTGAGGAAGATGGGAGAGGGATGGATTGGGAGTTTGGGGTTAGCAAATGCAAACTATTATATATAGAATGGATAAAAAACAAGGTCCTCTGTATAGCACAGGGAAGTATATTCAATATCCTGTGATAAACCATAATGGAAAAGAATATCGAAAAGAATTTTTAAAAAAATTTTTTTTAAAAATATTGAATCAGTAATCAAAAATCTCCCAATAAAGAAAAGCTCAGAACCAGATGACTTCATTGGTGAATTTTACCAAATGTTTAAAGAATTAATGCCAATTCTTCTAAAACTCTTCCAAAAAAAAGTCAGAGTAAGGGACACTCCCAAACTTATTTAACAAGGCCAGCATTTCCCTGATACCAAATCCAGTAAAAGGACACTACAAGAAAAGAAAACAACAGGCCAATATCCCTGATTATTGGGATACAAAAATTCTTAGTAAATAAATACTTAGTAAAATACTAGCAAACTGAATTCAGCAGCACATCAAAAAGATCATTCAACATGATCATGTTGGATTTATACCTGAGAGGCAAGGACAGTTACCATACACAAATCAATTAATGTGATACCTCACATAAAGAGAATGAAAGAAAAAATCATATAATCATCTCAATGGATGCAGAAAAAGAATTGACTAAATTCAACATCTGTGCATGATAAAAACTTCTTAACAAATCAGGCATAGAAGCAATGTACCTCAACATAATAAAGGCCATATATGAGAAGCTCACAGTTATTATCATACTCAATGATGGAAAGCTGAAAGCTTTTCCTCTAAGATCAGGAACAAGACAAGGATGTTCACCCTCTTCACTTTTATTCAACATTGTATTGGAAGTCCTACCCAGTGCAATTAGGCAAGAAAAAAGAAATAAAATGCATCCAAATTAGAAAGGAAGAAATAAAACTGTCACTGTTAGCAGATGACATTATATATAGAAAACCCTAAAGAGTCTACCAAAAAGTGTTAGGATGTAAAAGACCTGTATGCTGAAAACTGTAAGACATTGAAGAAAGAAATTGAACATGACAGGAAGAAATGGAAAAATATTCCATGCTCACGGACTGGGGGAATTAATATTTTTAAAATTTCCATACTAATCAACATAACCTACAGATCAAAACAATCTCTATCAAAATTCAAATGTCATTTTTCACAGAGTAGAACAAACAATCCTAAAATTTGTATGGAACAGCAAAAGACCTCAAATAGCCAAAGCAATCTTGAGGAAGAACAACAAAGCTGGTGGCATCCATGCTTTGATTTCCAACTATATTACAAAGCTATAGTAATTAAAACAGTATAGTACTGGCATAAAAACAGACACATAGATCAATGGAACAGAGCCAAGAAATAAACCCACACACATATGGTCAATTTCTTCATGACAAAGGAGTCAAGAATATACACTGCAGAGAGGATAGTTCCTTCAATGAATGGTATTAGGAAAACTGGACATCTTACATGCAAAAGCATGAAACTGGACTTAACTATACACAAAAATCAACTCAAAATGTATTGAAGACTTCAGTGTAAGACTGGAAACAATAAAACTCCTAGAAGGAAACCCCCCAAAAAATATCTTTGACCTGGGTCTTGGTGATGGTTTTTTTTTTTTTAATATGACAGCTAAAGCACAAGCAAAAAAAATAAAAAAAATAAGCAAGTGGGACTACACTAAACTAAAAAACTTCTGCACAGCAAAGGAAACCATAAGCAAAATGAAAAGACAACCTACAGACTGGGAAAAAAATATTTGCAAACAATACATGTGATAAGGGGTTAGTATTCAAAATATATAGAAACTCATACAACTCAATAATGAAATAACTAAAGAATCCAATTAAAAAATAGGGAAAGGACCTGAATAGGCCTTTTTACAAAGTAGAAATATGAATGGCCAATAGGTACATGAAAAGGTGCTTAACATTACTAATTCAGGGAAATGCAAATCAAAACCACAATGAGATATCACTTCATACCTTTTAGAATGGCCACCATCAAAAAGAGATAAATGCTGGGGAGAAGAGGAAGGAAAGGGAACCCTTCTACATGGGTGGTGGGAATGTAAATTGGTGCAGCCACTGCAGTACAGAAAACAGTATGGAGGTTCCTCAAAGAATTAAAAATAGAACTGCCATATGATCCAGCAATTCCACTTTTCAGAATATAACCAAAGGAAATAAACACATTATGTGGAAGAGATATCTGTACCACCATGTTCATAGCAGCATAATTTACAATGGCCAAGACATGGAAACCACCTAGGTGTCCACTGATAGATGAATGGATAAAGAAGATGTAGTAAATATATACAATGGAATATTATTCAGCCATAGAAGGAAGGAAATACTACCAACTGTGACAAAATGGATGGACCTTGAGGGCATTGTGCTAAGTTAAATAAGTCAGACAGAGAAAGACAAATATTGTGTGATTTCACTTACATGTGGAATGTAAAAAAAAGAAAAGGAGATCAGATTTGTGGTTATCAAGATTTGTTGTTACCAGAAAGGGGATGAGAAGAGGGGGAATTAGATGAAGATGGTGAAAAGGTACAGACTTCCAGTTATAAGATAAAGAATTAATAGATATGCAATGTACAACATGATTACTATAGTTGACACTGTAGTATGGTATATTTGATATATACATATATCATATATATGATAATTGTTAAGACGGTAGATCCTAAGATTCTCATCACAAGGAAAATAAACCTTTATTTTATTATCCATATGAGATGAGATATGTTAACTAAATTTATTGAGGTGATCATTTTACAAAGTATAAATCAGATCATTATGTTGTACACCTTAAACTTATACAGTGCTCTATGTCAACACATCATTGACAAGTGTACATAAAAAATTAGAAAAAAAATAGAAAAATAAAATAATGTTCCTTTTAATGATTCTTATTTCCCCAAATCAATTCTAATAATTGTAATTTAAGTTTCAAAAGACCAAGTACAACATTGTGTGTGGATAGTTTTTAAAAATTTGGCATAAAGGTTTAGAGAGAAAAAATTATACTGAAATTATTGTTTATTTTCTAAACCCTTTTTTCTATTAGTATTCAGAATTAGAGATATAAACATGTGAATCTAGTTGTCCTTTACTTTTAATATGAATATTTATCCTTCTCTGTGAAAAGGGTAAATATTGGGGGCAATAGTGATAAAGAGGCCAAAGTGTCTGAAACTGAATCCTGGTCCTGCCATTGTGTGGACCTAAGCATGTTAGTTAGCCTCTCCAAGCATCAAATAATTTTTCTCTAAAATGAAGATAACATAGTGCCATCCTCCTATAGTTGTTGCAAGGATTAACTTATATTATTATTATTATTATTGCAAGGATTAACTTATATTATTACATATAATGTGACCATATACCCAACATTTAAGTGTGATGGTAGATTCAGCTATTATAATGATCATGATGGTGATGGTGACAATGATGTAGCAGGCAATGATGATGATGGATATATTATGGAGAATGGAGATAAAAAGGAAAACTTTTCTTACCTCTGAAAGGAAGAAGAAGATGGAGAGAAAGTATTGAATTGTAATTTAAAAAAATGTGTAGAAATGTAAATAGGGTGACCGTCTGTCCCAGCAATGATCCAGTTTATCCTCGTTCTAGCATAATTACCAATTTCATTCAGAATTTGTTCAATGGGATGAAATAAAGTAAGTAAAAAACACTTGACAGAAGAGGCCAGGGGATGAACTTAAAGCCTCAAGGAGGAAAAGACTTTTGACCTGATCCATAAAAGGAATGGCTAGAATAGGAAAGCCATTTCTCTGTTCCTTGCCAAGCTCCCCTTGAAAGGGAAATGGGCAGGGGAAGGCTAAGTTTTCCTTGAGTTTTCAGCAGAGCAGAAAGAAAATTCTAAATGAGACTATTTTGATCTCTTCTTGCTACTGTAGCAATGACCACTAAATTAGTGCCTTAAAGCAATGCAAATAGTCTCCCCTACAATTCAGGAGGTCAGAAGTCTAAAATGAGTCCACAAGCCTGCATGTCATTGGGAGGCTCCCAGGGAGACTCTGTTTCCTTGCCTTTTCCAGCTTCTAAAGGTTGCCTGCGTTCCTTGCCCCATGGCCCCTTCCTCCACCTTCAATACCTGCAGCCTAATCTCTTCTCTCTGAATTCAGCTTCCACCCTTACATTTTCCATAAATGTTAGAATCCTCCTGCCTCCCTCTTCTAAGGACCTTTGTGATTACATGGGGCCCCACCTGGATAATACAGGATCCTCTCCTGCATTTTAAGATCCTTAATGTAATTACATCTGCAAAGTTCTTTTTACCATGTCAAGTAATATATCCACCGCTTCCAAGGATTAGAACATAGACATCCTTAGGGACCCATTATTCAGCCTACAAAGAGAGCCACTGTTTTCATTGTTCTGGTGTCAAGAGCACAGCACTTGGAACCAAATACCATCCTATTGAAGGTGAAAGGTACAATATTTTAACAATCTCAGGCACATGACTAAGTCAGTTAACTACAATTGCCAACACCAGAATCAGGAACACATTTACTAAGAAAATAGGGCTCCAAACTTCAATATGACTTCTACATGTATGTTTAAACTAGGAGAAAACCAATGTAGGAAATCTTCATTATCTGAGAATAATTAAATAGAAGGCTTTTAAGGTGAATGCCTTTATAAAGGGGTGAGGGGGGGAGTCCACAATAATTCATGATAACCAAGAATGATTGGAGGTTTTCTTGACAAATAAAATTGAAAAATTTAAGAATACATATGTTGAACAAAACACATTACATTTCAATTGTGGTCTAATTTGTTGAATAAAGATTAAAGTAAGTTGACTCTTTTGGTATAATATTTTTTTAATGTGATAGAGTATGACTGCATTTATATTTGGCTTTTATGGAATGATCTTAAAGAGGCATTTCTGAAAATATATTTGAGGGCATACGAAATTTCTCAAGCACCTCACAATTATTCACTTCTGAATAATCTATTTTGTTATCAATGTTATAAACATTTTTCTTTGTTAACAATTCTTATTCTATCAGATTTTCATTTCTTTATTGGATTTGATTACAATATTTTTCAAACATTATTTTCATCAACTGCATTATATCTTATATTCTCAATAACATTGGTAAATTTACTTCAAAGTTGATTTGAAACATGTTTGCATAGAACATCAGGTCATAAAATACAAATACAATAATTAAAAGCCTGGATGGGCAAGGATATTGCTGTCATGGTGACACAATGTAGTCCTGTTAACAGAGGAAGGCTGTTTGAGCAGGGACTAACTGAATTGGAAGCTCTAAACGAATTTTTTATCATATGATGACTTTTTCTTCCCTATGCAATATTCTTTACTATAGAGAGCTAAAATAATAAACACCCAGGTAACCAATTCAGACTTTTACTTAAACAGAGTTGTAAACATTGGGGGAAAAAATCACATTAAATTTGCCTTAAATTTTTGTTCTTTATTTTATTACTATATTTACTACATTTAATGGGCACATGACTAATTTCTAATGATTTTTTCTTATATAAATTCTCCAAAGAGCAGTAATTATGTCTATATTGTTAACTATTGTGTCCCTACCACTAAGATAGTACCTAAAATCAGACATTCATCCAGTTTAGGGGAGAAAGCACAAAGTAAAAAATGTTTAAAGGTGAATATGTTGAGAGAGCATTCATTAAACCACAATATTGGGCCTCCCTGGTGGCGCAAGTGGTTGAGAGTCCGCCTGCCGATGCAGGGGATACGGGTTCGTGCCCCGGTCTGGGAGGATCCCATATGCCGCGGAGCGGCTGGGCCCGTGAGCCATGGCCGCTGAGCCTGCGCGTCCGGAGCCTGTGCTCCGCAACGGGGGAGGCCACAACAGTGAGAGGCCCGCATACCGCAAAAAAAAAAAAAAAAAAAAAAAAAACCACAATATTTATCATGGAGAATTTATTATATCCATTTAAACAAAGAGTTCCTTGTAGAAAATAGGAATCTTTGATTAAAATATTTTATTACCAATATTTAATATAAAAAATGTATAATATTTACCTCCTTCTCCTTTAACTATGAGAACATTCTTGGTCCTAATTCAAAGTCAGTATTTCCCATAATGTTTACACTAAACATAGTATTGTACAAGATAAACATTTGGGAAACAGGGAAATTTTTGTCAAAAGAATGGAAATAAACAGCATACTATACAAAGCAAAACAAAACATTTTTTACAATATTTGCTGTATTTAATTGATAAGGAAGACTCTGTCCCTCTCAAAGACCTACAGGAACACAATGAGTCTATTTAGAACTACTTTTGGAAGTACTTCTTTCTTTTGCTCTTCTTCCCACCTCATCTCTTCTCTACTACTTTGACCTTTAAGAATTTGGAAAGTAGATAATGAAGTTCTAAAAAAATAGGGAAGTAGTAAAGAAAGGAGGAGAAAAGAAGAGTAGAAATGTTCAAGAAATATGGAGTTGATGAATAAACAAGAGGCACGGTTGCCTGGAGAGGAGAGACTTGGAGGTAAAACTGCTGGAAGAAGATGTGTGCGGCTCATCATCACAGGAAGCCTTTCGCGTGAGGAAGCTCTCCCAGCGTGTGATGACACGGTCACAAATATCTGTGGTTGTTTGCAGAGAGGAGGGAGGTGGTGATATTTTGGTCTTTCCTCTCTCAGAAAGCCCCTGAGATTCTTATGCAAATGGTTCTTCACCTCCCTAGAGTTTTGCAATCCAGGGAGTCAATAGAGAGCCATGAAGATTTTCTGACTAGACTTACACTTATGTAACTACAGAACCCACTTAAATGAGTCTTTAAAATTTTTTAAATTATGAAATTATATATGTGTTTTTATATAAATGGCTGTGCACAAAACAAATAATGAATATGTTTGGGTTAAAGAGGAATAAAATAAACACTTTGTTCTCTATACTATATAAGTTAACAATATCTGTGGACCATCCCATATGCCTGTCTCTGGTCACAGTTTGCTCCATCCCCTCAAGAGCTAACTAGGATCCAGAAATTTGTGTTTATTATTTATGTTTCTTTATTACTTTACCATACATGTACATATCCTTTAATATAGTTTAAATTTTCATATTTCTGAAATGATATATGGCCTCAAACTGCATGTGTTCTTCTGTGACTTGCCTTTGTTGTTGTCCAACATCTTTTGTGAGATTTATCCATGTTGACACGTGTAGCTCTTGTTCATTTATTTTCACTGCTGAATTTTAATCCATTCCATGACCGTATCATAATTTATGTAGTCATTCTCCGTTGCTGGATATTTCGACCATTTCCCCTTCTTTTGCCAAAACTCCCATGAACATGCTTTCTTGAGCATATACTTAAGAAGTGGAATTAGTAAGTATAAGCAAGTTCACATCTTGAACTTTGCTAGATGTGAAATTGTTTTTCAAGGTGAGTGTGTAAGCAATTTGTACTCCTACCAGCATTCTCTAAAGCTTACAGATTACTCACATCCTCAAGAGCACTTGGTATTGTTAAACTTGAAGCCAATTTGCAGCAGGGTAGCAAAGTTGACTCCCTGATCAGCTGCCAGGAGGTAGAGCTTGTGGAATTTTGAGTTCACCCTCTAAGAGCATCTCTGCGGTCTTGCTCCCTTGTGAGCCGGCATGAGTTCAGAGCCAGCCACTGTGGTATGGTGTCCTGTTTTAGGAAACAATGTCTGAGAAAATATTTATCTAAGATATGTATCCTTGAAGCTGAAAGATGGTCACAACTCTATCCTGATCAGTTAACAGAAGTGACAAGGACACCCCTGCAGGAGGGGAGAAACATCATCTGACTCTGTGAAATGCCCATGAGCAAACCAATGGTGGATGATGATTAATCTGACCTTATAGTCCTCTCTTCCTGTCTGGTATTTGGAAGCAGAACTAATCTCCTTGGTAGTCAGTAAGCCCCTTTGTTCTTAGACAATTCAGTGTGGGATTGGGATGGGAATGTAGGGGGACATCTTGAAAAGGGAAATAGAGGACGTTACGTTATATAAGGAAACCTGAAAACTCAAACAACTAACTGGAAAATAAAAGTGTGACTTTATTTATATTGCAAACAAGTTAAACAGGTGATACCAAATTCATATTAATTGCTGATATAAGACCCCTCCTTTTACCTCCTATTTCATACTAACCCCAATGTAAACTTCTCTGGCAAATTGCACCCTAATCCAGCCTTCTTATAATTAGCCAGGCTTATTTCTCACAACCTCGTCCAAAATTTCACCTTGCCTTATTAACCTGGTCTTCTCAAAACCTTATGAATAAGCCAAAGTTTACTTGTCAATATTTTCCTCTCTCTGGAATAACCTCTCCTCAATTCTTTCTCAGTATAATTTGTCTGAGGTTATGCTTAAAACTGTACCTTAAATCATAATAACTGTAAGTCTGTACCAACCTTGCTTATAGAAATTCCAGTATTTGTAAGGATTACCCTTTTCTAGAAATTTCCAACATTTGCTTACAGTGAATTATAAAATATTTGTCATTGGTCTTACCCTTCAGGCTCCAAGATAGGAATACCTCAAATAAAGCTCCCAGAGGTTGAACTCCATTTCTAAACCTCTTTCTTCCATCAGTTGTCCGTGGCCCATGTGCCACTGACAGTGACTGATTGCTGTTCCTCCCAGTGATGCAACTGGACATAAAATGTCACTGCCAACTCTGCTGGAAGCCCTAGCAACTCTTCAAGTCTGGGGCTCACCTAAACATCAATCACCTCTTCCTGAATCCCTAGTGCCATGATGTTTTCAGCCAGAGACCTCATCCATTCCTTTCTTCCTTCTTATAAAAAGGATGGCCTATCCATTACTGAAAACCTCTCTTCAAAAGAAACCAAATGCACATTCAAGCTGATATAAGTAATAATCAAATAAGCAAGTAAATGAATGAAGTATTGACTCATACACCTGGGAAGTCTAAGCACATGGTAGACATTGAGCACATTTAGATCCAGAGTTTCTGAAAAAGCTGTGACACTCAGTTCTCTATCTCTGGGCTCTGCTTGCCTCTACGTGTTGATGTCCTTCTTATGCGAGCTTTTCCACAAGGTAGCAAAAATGGCTGCTGTCAGCCTCAGGTCAATATCTCCATAGTTTGTGAACTAAAAAAAATGAGAGCCTCTCTCTTTCCCAGTGTCTATCCAATCTCATGGACTCAGGTAGGTCCTGCTTGGGTCGCATGTCTACTCCTTGAACTATCGCACTCACTGATTAGGGAGATAGATTATCCTGATGAGCCAGGCCAGATGTGGAGCCCAGCCTTTTCGCTAGGAGATGGTGGCACTATGTGATTGACAGGTCCCCTCAGAACCACACTGAATGGAAGAGGAACATTCCCCAATGGAAACAGTAGTGATAAAGCATGAATGCCTTCATGCACACACACGCGCGCGCACACACACACACACACCATGTCCACTAGGCCACTCTAAACTAGTCCTATTTAGGGGTCCTACACTAACAAGTTCCACGGCCTCATGTATAAGAGTTCTTTGATGGCTCTTCTTATGGCATGCACATGTCAATCTGTCAGTCTCCAAATTTCCCCTCAGTGCCAGAAGGCTGCTCAGAGAGGTTCTGGAATTAAGTGCACAACGGTCCTAAAAAGTCACTTTCCTCAGATAACTTATACCTTGGCATAAAGTATTATTCACTGGTCCAGCTTCCCCTACTGAGGTGAGTCTCTTTTTGAGAAACTCAAGTTTGAGAACAGCAAGCTTCACTCAGCCAGTTCTACTCTGGTCAATCCGATATGCTTTTATGACTTTAAAATTTCAGTGATCAAGGTGTGAGTGCCTTTTCTCCTAGAAGTCTCCTAAATATAAATGCATACACAGGGGAGAGGCACCCACTAAATCCACCCACTGACACCCAAAACCTAACTTTGGAAACAAATGATGCCTCATTCCATTGTTCAATATAATCTGAACCCAAAGTGCCAAGACTCCAGAAATGTCCCATATTATTTTCCTTCACAGCCAGTTTTGGTCCTTCCTTTATGTTTTCCTCATCTATTTCAGCCAACATTGCTATACTTTTTGTCTGAACTCTTATGCATTTATAGACTTCACAATTTAGAATACCTATGCACCACTGTGAATTGTATGTTCAATAAGTGTTAGAGTTGAACATACAATTACAGTTGTAGAAAGATCAATATCTAATACTTATATTGCATACTGTACACATTTAATGCATACTTTTAAATAGCCTTGAAAATATATAAATTGATCACTATTTTATATACAGATTTTCTTTTTTTGAGCTCACAGAGTTCACATAATTCAGAAAATAATTCTGATCAATTAGTTTACTGAGAGATGGAGGAAATCTCTCTGGAGAATCCTCCACTCTTTTTTCCCCTCAACTTCCTTGGACTGAAAAATTTACTGACATTTGAACTAATGTTTCTCAAATGGTTTCAATAAATGACAATTCTGCAAGACATCTCTCAAAAATATTCCAAAGAAATGCTTAATATTTTCCTGTTTCAGAGATTTACAGAGTAGATTAGCATAACAAAGGTCCTGAATGTCTCTGTACTAAAGAACTCTACTTAATTTAACCTCATACCTCCTGATTCAGAGAAAATTTTAAATGAAATATCTGTTAAAATCTTGTGAATCGGGGCTTCCCTGGTGGCACAGTGGTTGAGGGTCCGCCTGCCGATGCAGGGGACACGGGTTCGTGCCCCGGTCCGGGAAGATCCCACATGCCATGGCCGCTGGGCCTGCACATCCAGAGCCTGTGCTCCACAATGGGAGAGGCCACAACAGTGAGAGGCCCGCGTACTGCAAAAAAATCTTGTGAATCTAGTGCTTGAGGAATATAGTATGGGAAATGCTGAAAAGTTAAGAAATATGAACTTCCTTTTAATAAGACAACAGCATCTCTCTGAAATGTTTTACCAGAAGACAGTGTAAAAATTTAATAAATAGAAACCTCAATTAAATAGAGTCCAGAAGCCAGAGGGGGAGCTCTCATACCCTGTGAAGATAGCAGAACCCAATAGGAAGAAAACAGACTCCTTTTCTGGCAAGTATACAACCAATGAAAAGCCATGAACTCTTTGTTTACTATAGCCCTCCCAGCTTCCTTTCCCCTCTATAAAAGTGTGCTCCTTCCCTGCTGTGTGGGGAAACTGCATGTAGCTTGCCATGACTGCATACCCTGAATTGCAAATCTACTGATCCTGAGTAAACCCAACTTTGCTGGAGAAATATCTGGCAGTCCACTTCAGGTCAACATTTTTGTGGCCCAGCCGGTGACCAGAAAAGACACGTTAGACTGGTTAGCATATAGGTGCAGTACCCACAAATCAAGCCCATTGTTGCTTACTGTTTTCCTTGGTGACCCTGGAGTTTGAAGATACATATTTGTCTTGGATCTGAGCTCATGCCCTTTTTGCATTTGGAGTTCTTTAGGTTTATTCAGAATCTATTTTAAGGTTTCATCTTTCTGGTTAAGACCTTGTTCTGTACACAAGTACTTGTTTGGCACTTTTGTCTGATTTTGAGATGACTCTTTCCACTGAAGCTGTCAACGTTTCTGTCCATTCCTTTGGGAACAGTGGCTGCTTCACAAAAACAGTACTGGTTCAGCCTTTGGTCCGTTACTTTTTTTTTTTTTTAAACTGAAGTATAATATACAATATTATATTAATTTCAGGTGTATAATATAGTGATTCAATATTTTTAGAGATTATACTACAGTTAAAGTTATTACAAAATAATGGCTCTATTTCCCTGTGCTATACACTATATCCTTGTTGTTTGTTTTATACATAGTAGTTTGTATCTCTTAATGCCCTACCCCTCTCCTGACCCTCCCCACTGGCAACCACTAGTTTCTTCTCTATATCTGTGAGTCTGTTTTATTTTGTTATATGCATTTGTTATTTTTCAGATTCCACATATAAATGACAGAGTATCTGTCTTTCTCTGTCTGACTTATTTGCCTAAGCATAATACCCTCTAGATCCATCCACATTGTTCAAATGGCAGAATTTCATTCTTTTTATGTCTGAGTAGTGTTCCTCTGTGGGTGTATATATATATATATATATATATATATATATATATATATATATATATATATATACCCCATCTTCTTTATCCATTCACCTGTTCATGAACAATTAGGTTGCTTCCATGTCTTGGCTGTTGTAAATATTATTGCTATGAATATTGGAGGCATTTATGTTTTTGAATTAGTATTTTCATTTTCTTTAGATATGTAGCCAGTAGTGGAACTGCTGGGTCATATGGTATCTCTATTTTTAGTTTTTTGTGGAATCTCCATATTGTTTTCCATAGTGGCTGTACCAATTTACAATCCTACCAACACTGTAATAAAATTCCCTTTTCTCCATATCCTCACCAACATTTGCTATTTGTACACTTTTTGATGATGGCCATTTTGACAGGTGTGAGGTGATGTCTCATTGTGGTTTTGATTTTAATTCCTCTGATGACTAACGATTTTGAGCATTCTTTCATGTGCCCGTTGACCATCTGTATATCTTCTTTGGAAAAATATCTATTCAGGTCTTCTGCCCATTTTTAATCAGGTTTTTTAATATATTGGATTGTTTTAGCAGTTTATATATTTTGGGTATTATCCCAATATCGGTAAAAGTGGCGAGAGTGGATGTATTTGCCTTGTTACTGATTTCAGAGGAAAGGCTTTCAGTTTTTCACCATTGAGTATGATGTTAGCTGTGGGTTTTTAAAAAATAAATGTTTTTTTAAAGCCAGAGAAAGCCAGAGATATGGAAGAGACATTAACATTAATGTCTCTTCCATATCTCCCATTGCTGAGAGTTTTAAATAGATACTAAATTCTGTCAAATGCTTTCTCTGCATCTACTGAGATGATCATGTGAATTTTATCTTTCCTTTTGTTAATGTGTTGTATCACACTGATTTGCAAGTATTGAACCATCCTTGCATCCCTGGAATAAACTACACTTGATCATGGTGTATGATCCTTTTTATATAATGTTAATTTTGGTTTGCTAATATTTTGTTGAGGATTTTTCCATGTATATTCATCAGAGATATTTTTCTATAATTTTCTTGTAGTACCTTAGTCTCATTTTGGTATCAGGGTAATTGTGGCTTTATAGAATGAATGTGGGAGTGTTGCATTCTCTTCAATTTTTTTGGAATAATTTGAGAAGGATAGGTATCAACTCTTTATATGTTTGGTAGAATTTCCTTGTGAAGCCATCTGGTCCTGGACTTTTGCTTTGCTGGGAGTTTTTTAAATTCCAAATTCAATTTCACTACTAGTGATCAGTTTGTTCACATTGCTTATTTCTTCCTGATTCCATCTTGAAAGTTTGTATGTTTCTAGAAATTTTTCCATTTCTTCTAGGTTGTACAATTTTTTGGCATATAACTGCTTATACTATTCTATTCTGATTTTTTTGTTTCTCTGTGGTATTGGTTGTTATTTCTCCAATTTCATTTCTTATTTTTTTAATTTGCATCCTCTCTTCTTCTTGATGAGCCTGGTTAAAGGTTTATCAACTTTATTTACCTTTTCAAAAGACCAGTTCTTGTGGGGGTTTTTTGCTTGTTTTTGTTTGTTTGTTTGTTTGTTTTTGCAGTACACGGGCCTCTCACCACGGTGGCCTCTCCCGTTGCAGAGCACAGGCTCTGGACACGCAGGCTCAGCAGTCACGGCTCACGGGCCCAGCTGCTCTGCGGCATGTGGGATCTTCCCAGACCGGGGCATGAACCTGTGTCCCCTGCATTGGCAGGCAGACTCTCAACCACTGCACCACCAGGGAAGCCCCCAGTTCTTGTTTTTATTGATCTTTTTTATTGTTGTTATTGTTGCACTTGATTTTCTTAATTTCCTTTCTGATTTTTAATATTTCCTTCTTTCTGCTTTGAACTTTGTGTGTTCTTTTTCCTTTAGATGAGAGTTCAGGTTTTTTGAGATTTTTTGTTGCAAGAAGTAGGTCTGTAGCACTATAAACTTCCCTCTTAGAAGTTTCCCACTTCTAAGGGAAATAGAAAGATCTATTTCAAATTTCATTTGTCTCGATGTATTTTCTGATTTCCTCTTTGATTTCTTCATTGACCATTGGTTTTTTAGTAGCATGTTGTTTATTCTCCACATTTTTTTTTCTCCATATTTATTCCTGTAATTGATTTCTAGTGTCATACTGTTGTGGTGAGAAAAAACACTTGATATAATTTTTCTCCTCTTAAATTTGTTGAGACTTGTTTTGTGGCCTAATATGTCATCAATCCTGGAGAACATTCCATGTGCACTTGAAAAGAATGTGTATTCTGTTTTGGGATAGAATTTCCTGTAGTTATCTATTAAGTCCAACTGGTCTATTGTATCATTTATTGATTTTATTTGGATGTTATGTCCACTGATGTAAATGAGACCTCAAAGTCCCCTACTATTACTATTATTGCCAGTTTCTCCCTTTATGTCTATAAATATTTGCTTTATATATTTAGGTGCTCCTGTATTAGGTGCACATGTGAGTGTAACATCCTCTTTTTATATTCATCCATTTATCATTATATAATGCACTTCTCTGTCTTTTGTTTTAAAGTCTATTTTATCTGATATGAGTATTGCTACCTCCACTTTCTTTTGTTTCTGTTGAATAAAATATCTTTTTCCATCCTCTCACTTTCAGTCTGTGTGTTTTTAACTCTGAAGTGTGTCTTTTGTAAGCAGCATATAGATGGGTCTTTTTTTAAATCCAGTCAGCCACCTTTGACCCAAAGTTTTTTGTTTGGAGCATTTAGTCAATTGACATTTAAAGTAATTATTGATAGATATGTACTTATTACCATTTTGTTACTTGTTTTCCAGTTGTTTCTGTAGTTCTTCTCAGTTCTTTTAATTTCTTCCCTTGTGTTTTGATGATTTGCTTTAGTGGTATGCTTGTGTTCCTTTCTCTCTACTTTTTGTGTATCTATTGTAGGTTTTTGATTTGTGGTTACCATGGGGTTCATATATGTTAACATATAACTATATTTGTTTTAAACAGGTAGTCATTTAAGTTCAAACACATTTTAAAAGATCTGCACTTTTTACTCCCTTCCCCAAGATTTTGTTTTTGATGTCATATTTTAAATCTTCATGTTCATCCCTTTACTAATTATTATTATTATAGTTGATTTTACATTTTTGTTTTTTAATCTTCATACTAGCTTCTTTAAATGATTGATGCTTTGTCTTTACTAGTGGGATTTTTCCTTTTCTATAGATTATTACTTCTTGTTATAATGTTTTCTTTTCCACTTAGAGAAGACCACTTTAACATTTCTTTTAGCAGTGGTTTAGTATTGATGAACTCTTTCAGTTTTTGCTTGTCTGAGAAATTGTTTCTCTCTCCTCTTCTAAATTATATTCTTACTAGGTAGAGAATCCTAGTTTGCAGGTTTTTCCCTTTCAGCACTTTAAATATATCATGCCAGTCCCTTCTGGCCTACAAATTTTCTGCAGAAAAATCAGATGATATCCTTATAATGGTTTCCTTTCTACATGACTCTTTGTTTTTCTTTTGCTGCCTTTAGAATTCTTTATCATTAAATTTTGCCATTTTAATTATGATATGTCTTGTTCTGGATCTGTCTGGATTCATCTTGTTTGGGATGCTTTGTGCTTCCTGGACCTGGATATCTCTTTCTTCACATTTGGGAAATTTTCAGCTGAATTTCATCACATACATTTTTGACACTCTTCTCTCTCTCTCTTCTCCTTCTGGGACTCTTATAATGAAAATGTTGATATTGTCCTAGAGATCCCTTAAACTGTTGTCATTTTTAAAAATTTGTTTTTCTT
Source organism: Mesoplodon densirostris (assembly GCF_025265405.1). Taxonomy (NCBI): domain Eukaryota; kingdom Metazoa; phylum Chordata; class Mammalia; order Artiodactyla; family Ziphiidae; genus Mesoplodon; species Mesoplodon densirostris. Next base: position 11,441,021 of record NC_082669.1, on the reverse strand, counting down.
TTTGCTATTCTGATTGGGTAATTTCCATTATTCTTTCTTTCAGACCACTTGTGTGTTTTTCTGTATCACCTAGTCTGCTGTTTATTCCTTTTAGTGTGTTTCTCATTTCAATTATTGTATTCTAGTTCTTTTTTATATTCTCTAGTTCTTTGTTAAAATTCTGGCTGCGTTCATCTATTCTTTTCCCTAATTCAATTAGCATTCTTATTACTAATGCTTTGAACTCCTTATCTGGTAAACTGTTTATTTCTGTTTCATTAATTATTCTAGGGTTTCCTTTTGCTCTTTAAAAAAACATTTTCTGTCTTCTAATTTTGCTTAACTTTCTCTGTCCCTATGAAATTAGGTGAAATAGCTATCTACTGTGGTCTTGAAGTAGTGTCCTTGTGTAGGAGCATCCCTATATAGTCTAGGTATGTCCAGTGCTTTGGTGGGAGAACTGGACTGGACATGAACACAAGTCATGTCTTTCCTCAGGGTGTACTGGCAGCTATCACCTTGGCAGGAGGTAGGGCTGGAGATGGAGGTGCTGGGGCCAGAGCCAAGTGTGAACCAGGACTTCTCCTCTGTTCATTGGCTGTCACCACCCTATAGTGGGTGTGGATTGGTCTCAAGTTGCTGGAGCCGAAGCCCTGAGATTTGGGTCCATGCTGCTCTGATCCTTTTAAGCGTGTTTTGACCCCTCTCTGAGCACTGGTACTCTTGCCCCAGAGGGGAGCAGTGCTGGGACAAAGGGAGCTGGCAATGAGCACTCGGTGTGAGTCAGGGCATGGGCTGCAGCAGTCCAGCTGGAGTCAGAGACCCAGACTGCTTCCAATACACTGCCTCTGTAAGCACCAGAAATGGCTGTCCCCACTCTGCTCAGACAATGCTTCGGATATGAACCTCCTTTGTTCCTCATAGCTGAGATCTCCATTTGGCCTCTGCTGCTATTGCCTTGGTGTGGAGCCATGACACAGGGCAGGTGGGGCCAGTGCAGGTGCTCAGCATGGGTTAGGGCATGGGGTGTGTTCATCTGGCTGCAGAGATTGGGACTGCTTCTGATGGACTGCCTGTGAAAGCACCATAATGGCTGCCCCGGCCCCACTCAGACACCATTTTGGGTCTGAGCCATCTCTGTGTCTCACAGCCCAGCCCTCTCCTTGGCTAGAGCAGCCCTTGTCCCAGTGTGCAGCTAAGTCATGAAGCAAGCAGGGCTGGAATGGTCATTTGGCTCAGGCTGTGACACGTGCTGAGGCAGTCACAGGAAAGCTTTTTGTCCACTCCTTTGGAATAGGGGCTGTTCTCTATAAACTGGCTGAAAAAGCCTTTGGCCTGTCTCCTCCTGGACCAAGCTATCACTGTAGAACTGGCTAGTATTAGCTTGTAAGCTGTTTAAATTGAGCTGTTTTTTTGTTGTAACCTGTTAAAACTGTTTGAGAATTGTTCTTTTACTCTAGAGAAAAACCTCTGAGAAATGGGATCCTAGTTATCTATGTACTTTGAAGACATTCCCCGCCCCCCATACAGGAACTTTAGTCAATTTTACCTTTATAAACCATTGTCCTTTCTCAGGTACATTTCTAACTAAATGGACTGATCTGACCAAAGGCAATGTAGAATACCAATGGTCATTATGGGAAATTTTTGAAATCCCCAAACTTAATTTCCTTAAAACCTAGTACTACAATTGCTCAAAAATTTCTGGAACTGAATGGTATGGCTATTTTGACTGGGATTTTGAGGCTTCCATGAATGATCAGGAGTCTAAAATTGTCTTTCTGCAAAATTAAATTTTAAGATTAACTGAAGCAAACAAAGGTTTAAAGTAAGATTAAATGGCTCCCAAAGCCTCAGGCTCTCTCCTCCTTGTTTCGTTGTCTCAGGCTCTGCCTCTGGCACCATTTTTTCTCTCTCCCTAAGCTTCTCATGGTCAGACTCCACCTCCGGTGCCATTTTCCTCCTTTCCTTCTATGCTCCCTCTACCTCCTGTATACCCTCAAGTCACCCATATAAATTATCTTGACAAACTTCTTTTCTTTGTAACTCTCCTCACTCCTTTTTCCTCTGAACTCATCAGAAACTATTTGTTTAAAATCAAGCCTTCTGAGGGTCCAGAGACTAAACCCTTAATTTCTTATAGTGCCTGGACAAAAGCTGTGAGCCCCAGACAAAGATTTTCCCAAAGTAGCTGAAGATCCACACAGATTTGCTGAGGAATTTAATATAGGCATTCAAACTTATCCCCTGGTTTCTCTGACTTATATCAGTTAGTTCATATGCTTGTCAGTAAAGGCCAGGCCCAACGTTGTATGAAAACTGCTAACTGGGAAAAACCCTGAAATGTCTCCATGTTTGCAACCAGGAGACCAGCCCACTAACTAATTTATTGTATGACAGACTCTGGCAATCACTAGGCAACATCATCAAGTAATTCCTAGGGCTTTTCCAAAGTCTGTTGAATGTTACAAAATTCAGGCTTGCACACAAAAATTTGATGACCCTTTTCATGACTACTGCAATTGATTTCAGAGTGTTTTTAAAGAAAACTCTCATCTTCCTTCAGATATTGATTCCACCAGGTAGTTTTTAACTTTATGTTTACTAATGGGCTGAATTGCGACCTTTCACTTCTAGTTAAAAGGGCCAGGATGGAATGAGAAACTTGTCCCATTCCACTCCAGATTTAGTCAATCTGGCAAACAACCTTTCTCGCTCTAAATGAATCACCCAGAAGACTGCCAAAATTCTTAATCTTCAACTTCAGCAAATGAAGGCTCCTAAGTGAAACCAGAGCACTCCTAGTTATTAAAGACACTGCAAAAGAAATTGTTACAAATTTAAGTGCACTAGGTGCCTACAGCCCTCTAACCAGCCTTCCCAGCGTTCTCCCTGTTCTCAATGATGGAGCTCCAAGAACTACAGAGGCTCTTTCCATTCCTCCCTCTTAATTGGCTTGGAGAAACATTTCTCTGGATTGGTGATGAATCTCTTTCAGTCCTAGTTGACACCAGAACAACACTCTCAGTTCTCAACCCTACTCCTATAAAACAGCCCCTTCCTCAGAATAACACTAAAACAGCTCAAATAGTGGGGATCACTAATGAACCTCAAGAGGTTCCTGTCGCTGAACCTACTCCCTATTGTTTAGACCCTTTAGAGAAACACATCCTTTTCTCTTTAGTTCCTCTGCCTCTCCCAGTTTATTAGGCTGAAACTTCTTCGATAAATATCATGCTAGAATTTCTTTCTCCTAAAAGGGGGAAATCAAGCTAGAATTTGACAGTAGTCATCAATGTAATCAACTAGGTGTATTAAATGACGCTTACATCTCTGACTGTACTAGATTTGATTCTGGAAACACTGATCATTTGTCCCTATTGAATCAGCTCCCATCCTTCTTATGGGCAAAATCTCCAACTGATACTGGCAAAATGCACAAGGCACCTCCCATCAAGATTCGTACACATCCCTCAAAACCTCTTCCTAGAATTAATCAACACCCTATAAGTAAAGAAGCCCTTCAAGGCATCAAGCCCCTAATAGAAGATTACAAGGCTCAAGGCCCCTTGGCCAGTCCCTTAATACTCCTATTTTTACCAGTGAGAAAACCTAAGGGCCAAGGGTGGAGGTTTGTCCATGACCCTGAGCAATAAGCAACATTGTTATCCCTCTACACCCTGTTGTTCCTAACCCATATACACTACTAAAATCCATTCCCACTGGAAGCAAATTATCTACAGTAACTGGTTTGTGTAGTGCATTCCTTAGTGTTCTAGCTGATAAAGCTAGCCAATACCTTTTTGCCTTCACTTGAGAATAAAAACAACTCACTTGGACTATAATGCCTCAGGATTTTACTGAGGGTCCTTCTTATTCTTGCAAATTCTGAAGGCTGATGTGGGTGGTGTAAAGTTCCCTAGAGATTCTACTTCGAACACAGCATCCAATTGCTAAAGCTTTTAGCATTAAAGTGCCATAAGGTCTCAAACATACAATTTCAGTTTGCCCAAACCCAGTTAAATATTTAGGGCATATGATATTAGAACAAGAGCTACACCTAGATCCAGAGAGACTTCATGGTGTCCTAAGTTTCCCAAACCCAAAACTAAACTGAGAAGTATTCTCAGGCTAGTTGTTATTGCTGAAATTAAATTCTAAATTTCTCTCAAGGCCAGATCTCTGTATGTTTTACTGAAAATAATACCCAGACCCAATTTTACGGGAAGAACTGGACAACATAATTTTCAAGACCTTAAAGGAGAGTTTGATGAACACACCTGCTCTTGGGCATCCCAATTATCAGATCTCTTTTACCTTTTTGTATGTGATAAGGAAGGGAATGTTCTTGGGGAACTCACCCCAAAACATGGGACCACCATCAACCCATAGGGCATTATAGCCAGCAACTGGACCCTGTGACACAGGGCTACCCCTTTTCCCTGTGCCATTACAGCCACTGCCCTTCTGGTTAAGACCACTGTGAAAATCATTATTTTTGCACTACATGCAGTAGTAGCTCCCCTGAATTCTCAATCACACAAAGCATTTCTCTGTCAACTGCCTCACCTCCTATGAAGTCCTTTTTTAATCTGCTCCTCACATAACTTTTATAATAACATTTCTCTGCTACTCTTCTCCTCTCTGTCACCAATGAAGTCCCTCATGACTGCTTAATACTGACAGATCACCTCCAGACTCCTTGGGACCATCTACAGGGTAGATCACCTTTGGGTAACACTGACTTCTCATGGTTCATTGATTTAAAAGGTGACAAATGGCAAATATTGGGCTAGGATTGGAAATTCAACAATTGTTGGTTTGACAAAAAGAGAGGGCTCTGGTTTAGACCAAATAACAACCCAGTCCTACTAGAGACTCTAAAACTCCCACTCCTCACCACCATACATGCATTAAACTATTGGTCTCCTGACAAAATAATAGCCTGCATGAATCAATATTGATGGGAAAACATTAACAAGAGTGCAGAAAGTGCCTACATCATTTGTCCTGCTTGTCCAAAGTACAACCCAGGGAAGCCTGTCTGTACTGCTCCCAGACATTTTAAACTGCCGAATGGACAACTCAAGGTCTGGCAAATGGATTTCACACAACTTTCTCCATCTCATGGATGTAAATACGTGTTAGTCATAGTCTGTATGTTTTCACACTGGACTGAAGCCTTCCTGTGTAGACAGGCTACTGCCTCTCCTATGGTTAAAGTCATTTTGGAAAAGCCTATCTTTACCTGCAGAACTGCTATTGAACTTTACAGTGACAGAGGAACCCATTTTACTGGTCAGAAATTTTGACAAATCTGCACTATTTGGCAACACTTTCACTGTGCTTACCACCCTCAAATCTCTGATTTAGTCAAACCCACTAATGGCTTTATTAAGACTCATTTGGAAACATCTGTATAGGCCCTCCAACTCCCTTTGCCCTTACTCCTTCTAAATCCTAGATCTATCACTTTTGGAACTCAGAAACTCTCACCATTTGAGATAGTCACAGGATGCCAAATGCACTTGGTTCCTGCTTCTTTTGACTCACAATTGATAAAAGGAGACACACTCCAATATTGCAAAAATCTAATTACTTTCTAAATACAGTCACGTTTGGGTAGAGCAATCTTTTCTCTGTGCGCTCTTGGGAGACAAAGACCTTAAGAATCACACTTTGAAAACTGGGGACTTTGTCTATTGGAAAAAATACCTCCAGAAGAATTCTCTTCGACCTTACTGGAGAGGCCCCTATCAGGTACTGCTAACAACCCTCATGCCAACAAACTCCAAGGAATAGACTCTTGGTTTCATGTGACACACTTAAAGAAAGCATGGAACCCCAACTGGACCTGCACATCACCTAGTGACCTGAAAGTAAAGATTTCCTGGAATTGAAGTAGACAGCATCTGATAAGACAGCTTTCGCAAAATATCCAGACCATGACTGTTGGAATTTTGTCACCAAACCTTTGATGATGACATAATGCTTCAGATGATCTCCAATGTTTATAATCTTAATAACGTATGACTTTAGATAAAAAGTGCCTGAGAGTTCTCCCGTTTACCCCTCTTTGTTACTCTCATGTGACATCAATAGGTTCCCAATATATACATGTGCCCTTGGACATGAGACGCTGCACCCAGTAAAGCTCCTTCCTGACACTGAGAGACAGAAAAGGCACTGAAACTAGAAAACCTGCTTCTTGATCAGCAATGCTTTCAGAGAAAGATCTTGATCAAGTTTGGGGAAATGTAAAAAATTAATCAACAGAAACCTCAATTAAATAGAATCTGGAGGCCAGAATGGGAAGCTCTCATATCCTGCCGTGATAGTAGAGCCCAACAGGAAGAAGAAAGAACCCTCTTCTTTTTGGGCAAAATCTCAGCCAATGAAAAACCATGGACCCTTTATTTACTACAGCTCTTCCAGCTTTCTTTTTCCCCTATAAAAGTGTTCTCTCCTTGCTGTGTGGGAAAATTACACATGGCTCACTATGGTTGCAGACCCCAAATTGCAATTCTCTGCTGATCCTGAATAAACCCATCTTTAATGGAAAAATACCTAGCATTCTACTTATTTCAGGTCAACAACAGTTACTTCACACAAGATGGAAAGAAAAGGATTAAAGTGTCAGGATGGTTTAAGAAAAAGCCCATTTAACTGGGAGATCAGTCATCTGGGTCCTATGTCTATCACAGCACATCAAATGCACTACTTTCACTCCTGACTTTATATTACATTATTGGTTTTTTCTTTGGTTCGTTACTTGTTTACCTTTAATTTGCTATTTGGATATGTTTCCTGTTTTGAGGTTATCTTAAATTCATCCTTTCATTTACTCAATAAAATTTTATTAAAAACATATTATGCATAGGCTCTGTGCTATATCTATGAATGAAAAATTTACAATGAATATATAGACAATACCTTCTTTAATTTTCTAGTCCACTGGGAATTTCAGGTAAGTAATTGATGAATGAGTAACGGTGAGGTGACCAACTGTCAGGAAGCAGTGTTCCAAACAGAGAGAATAACATGTGTTCTGCTGATAGGAGGAGAGAGAAAACACTGGGTCCAAACTAATATACTAAACTAAACATCAGTATTGCTACAGCATAGAAGGAATTTGGGGAGAGTATAGTGAATGGATGAAGCTGGAGCTTATGAAGAGCCTTGCAAGTCATTTTTAAGAGTTTGGACATGATCAGATTTACATTTTAGAAAGACGACACTGGGGTGGGGGGGCTCCAATCAAGCTGGCAGAGTAGAAGGACATGGAACTCACCTCCTCCCACAAATACATCAAAAATAATTCAAACCATTCAAAATAACAATAACAAATGGAACAATTCTCATAGAATACCTACTGATCACTAGCAGAAGGCCTCAAAAACCTGAAAAGACGAGAAAGATCTCCACATAAATGAGTACGATGAAAGGGAAAAAAAAAAGAAAAAGAGGAAGCAGACGGGACCTACCCCCTGGGAAGGAGCTGTAAAAGGGAAAAGGTTACCACACCTTGGAAGCCCTCTCACTTGTGGAGAGATAAGCCAGGACAGAAAAGGAGCCTTAAAGGCTCAGAGGAGAGCACAACAACCGGCCTGTAGCAGGCAGAACAGAGAGAGAACTGCACAGACAGTCAGTGCCACTGCCCTGTGCACCCCAGCCTAAGACACCTGGTACAAGTGGGGCCTGGGTGCTGAAACTCGGGGTTTAGAGGACAGACCCGGGGAGGGGAGAAGAATGGTGTTGGCTGTGCAGAGAAAGTCTGAAGGGGCTGGAGTGTGGCATGTCCACAACCAAGAATGTTCACAGAAGAAGCCTGGGTCCACCAAAGAAGCAAAGCACCGATGTTAAGTTGCTGGCGAAGGGAGGGCCAGGGCCGCTACAGCAGCCTCCTTCTCTGCACACCAGCCCCATCTCCATGGGCTACGGGAGCGCACGTCCCAGCTGCCACCTTGGCAGGCTCCCGCATCTCAGCTACCGCCCCTGCAGACTCTGGGAACAGAGGCCAGCAGGTTGCCCACCCACGGGGGTTTGGGGGGAAGGCTGAAATCATAGCTGAGGCCCAGGGGCCTTACGATTTAGGAAGCAGGCTGAAATCTCTCCCTGCAGCTGCATGAGCCACGGATTGACACCTCCTCTGCTGGCTTTGTAAATTCAGCACCTGCTCGGGACATCTGAGTGGAAAACAGGTGCCCCTGCTGCAGGGACGGGTCTGGCCTCCACAGCAGTGGGCTTTGTGGGTGCTGGGTCTGCTGGGCCAGGGTCTGCGCTGTCTCCATACTCCCACAGTGAGTGGGTCCAGGTGCATAGCTACTGTAGTCCTCAAAGCTGACTTCAGTGGATCTGTACTAGTAGCCTTGTGAAGACAATGCCTGAGGGACACCATGGCTGACTGCTGGCATTCCCATGGTTGAAGCGGGGCCTAGGGCAGTGACAAAACAGTGTATTTTATATGCCTGCACAATGGGTGACAGGTGACACAACAGCAAGTGCACTCAGTATTGGACAGCTGTGCCAAAGGAATACTCAGTGGCTCCTCTCCCAGGGAGGAGCATTTCTATTCTGCCTACCTCATACTGCAGCTCAGAAACAAAGCTGGGGGCTTGTACTCCAACAACTAGGGAGGAAACCCTGGCTCTGACAGCACAGTGACAAGCACAGAGCAAAGAGGAGGCCCTGGTCAGTATCCAGGGCAGGGTCTGGTCACCACAACACCAGTCACACCTCCGATCAAGGGGATAATGGCTAGCATACACTGAGGAAAGAGGTGGCAGACATCCATACTAAAAACAGCCTTCACACCAAAAATACTAAAACCACGCAGGCTACACACAGACACTCTCACATAAAAATAGCACTCCAAGACCGCAGTAGATAACTGTATCTCCTAAACTCATACAGCAAGAGAAATATAAGTAAAATGACGAAGCAGAAGAATCACTCCCAACTGAAAGATGAAGAGAATTCCCCTGAAAGAACAAACAATAAAACAGACCTCTTCAGTCTTATAGACACCAAGTTCAAAAAGCAGATAATGAAAATACTGAAGGAATTAAGAAGGGCTATTGATAGAAATGCAGATTGCTGTAAAAAGGGAACTATAAAAAGGAACTAAGAAAAATTAGAGAACTGATTCACAGAAATTAAAGCCGAGCTAAAGGCAATGAATAGCAGAATGAATGATGCAGAAGAATGAATAAGCAATCTGGAAGATAGAATGACTGGATGTCAGCAAATCAGAACAGCAGACAGAAAGCCAAATGAGAGACCAATGGGATAATGTAAAGCATGTCAATCTACACAGAATAGGGATCCCAGAAAGAGAAGAAAGAGAAAAGGGGATTGAAAATGTATTTAAAGAAATTATGGCTGAAAACTTCCCAGACCTAAAGAAGGAAACAGATATCCGAGCACAGGAAGCACAGAGGGTCCCAAACAAGATGAACCCAAACAGACCTACACCAAGACAAATTTTAATTAAAATGGTTAAAGTTAAAGAGAGGATTCTAAAGGCAGCAAGAGAAAAACAAAGAGTCAATTACAATTACACTGTTGGTGGGAATGTAAATTGGTGCAGCCGCTATGAAAAACAGTATGGAGGTTCCTCAAAAAACTAAAAATAAAGTTGCCATATGATCTAACAATCCCACTGCTGGGCATATACCAAGACAAAACTATAATTCGAAAAGATACATGCACCCCTATATTCATAGCAGCACTATTTACAATAGCCAAGACATGGAAACAACCTAAATGTCTGTCGACAGATGAATGGATAAAGAAGATGTGTTATGTATATACAATGGCATATTACTCAGTCATAAAAAATAACAAAATAATGTCATTTACAGCAACATGGATGGACCTAGAGATTATACTAAAAGAAGTCAGTCAGAAAGAGAAAGACAAATACCATATGATATCCCTTATATGTGGAATCTAAAATACAACACAAATGAACATATCTATGAAACTGAAACAGACTCACAGACATAGAGAAGAGACTTGTGTTTGCCCTTGGTGGGGGGAGGGGCAGGGGAGGGAAGTACTGGGAGTTTGGGATTAGCAGATGCAAACTATTATATAGAGAATAGATAAACAACAAGGCCCTACTGTAGAGCACAGGGAACTATAATCAATATCCCGTGATAAACCATAATGGAAAAGAATATGAAAAAGAATGTAAATATATGTATAACTGAATCACTTTGCTGTACAGCAGAAATTAACACAGTATTGTAAATAAAGTATACTTCAATAATTTTTTTTAAAAAGATAACACTGACTACAATGTGGAGAATAGATTGGAAAGGGATAAGTTGAAGAGCAAGAAAATCAGCAGTAAAGTCTGTTTAATAATCCAAGGGGTAGTGGGCTGATTTTTAAATTGAATGTAAAACTTTCCAAAATAGGAGCATGTCATATCTAAGCTATTCTGGCAGCTGGTCCACACCCTGTTTGGCTTTGTGTACTTCAGCCAATGGGATAATGAGGAAAAGCAGGGAAGCGGGATCAACAGAAAAGGACAACAGGAACAACCACAGCTTAGTCCGTGAACACTGACTGTGAACTAGTGCTGCTGAACACACAGCAAGTGGTTGACCTACAACACTGCCTCTCCATCCTGCTGCTCATCAGAACCACCAGAGCATTTTTAAAATGCTGATGCTAAGGCAGAGATTCTGATTTAATTGACCTGAGTTGGGGTCAACATCCCCAAGAGGGATCAGTAGGCAGGACTGAGATCCAACGAGAACCAATGAGTCTACCCAGAAATTCAGGCCTTTCTATTCCAGCTTTATTAATTTATGTTCCAGAATCTAAGGCAGTTGTTCTCAAACTTTAGTAGGCATCAGAATTCCATGGAGAGCTTGTCGAAACTCTGACGGGCCCCCTGTCAGAGTTTCTGATTTAGTAGGTTTGTGTGGGACCTGAGAACTTACATTTATAACAAGTACTAAGGCTCTGCTTCTGCTGCTGGTGCAGAAACCAGGCTTCAAGAACCACTAGTCTAAGGCAATCATTTTGGAAATGAGAATTTTACCAAGTGGGGGTGGGAACGTGGGATGAATTGGGAGATTGGGATTGACACATATACACTAATATGTATAAAATAGATAACTAATAAGAACCTGCTGTATAGCACAGGGAACTCCACTTCACTGTACAGTAGAAACTAACTCAACATTGTAAAACAACTATACCCTCCCCCCCAAATTTTTTTAATTAAAACAATAAATTATTAGAGAATTGAGTCTTACAAAATAAAGTCATATTAGTTTTCATTGTAAAAAAAATAAAAATAAAAAAATGATTTATTTTTTGCTGGAGGAACTAACTTTTCTTATTCTTTTATTCATTTAGATATGTAGAGTCTTTTTAGTTTCACACCTTGTGTGATAGAAAAACACCAAAATGGAAACAAAGATGAAGAAACTATGGTAGGATTTTACTACAGATGTGACAAGTAAGAGCCTGAAAGAGTTTCCTCAAAATACAATCTGTGCTGATTCTTCTGCTTTTTAAAAATTTTAGAATGAGGCATATACAATGAGAAAATATATAATAATCTGATGGTTCACTATTGTTCATGATTTAGAAAAAGCTTGTCCACCATAATCATGACTAACCTATGCTTCTGTCTAAAATAATTCTGCAGTTTATGACAACCCAGTACCTGGGGCTGGTTGGCTATCTCATAACTCTGATCATGCTGATTCATTATTAGTGATGTGACATCATTGTTCTTTCAATTCTTTAGGAACCTTGGTTAGTTTACAAAAGACGCTTTTTCTTCCAGAAAAATATTACCAAAGAAATTTTGATTTTATAGTCAAGCCTGATGTATTCCTCAAATGTACACAAATCATTTCAAAGTTCTTATTAAAAGTAAAATCTACTTTTACTTTAACTGCATGGTTTAATAACAACAAATGTAACTTAGGCTAGGAATGTAATGGCTTTTTATATAAAATACATTTCTTTATTTTAAAAAATGACTTCCACAATGTCAAAATTCTTAATAATATTTTTCTGCTTAGCACATTGACATTTCTTATGCCAACTGGTGAGTAAAATCTTATGGATAGCAAGGGATTTTTTTTTTTTTTAAGGAATTTTGCCTTTTAAAAATTATTTATTTATTTATTTATTTATGGCTGTGTTGGGTCTTCGCTTCTGTGAGAGGGCTTTCTCTAGTTGCGGCAAGTGGGGACCACTCCTCATCGCGGTGCACGGGCCTCTCACTATAGCGGCCTCTCTTGTTGCGGAGCACAGGCTCCAGACGCGCAGACTCAGTAATTGTGGCTCACGGGGCTGGTTGCTCTGCGGCGTGTGGGATCTTCCCAGACCAGGGCTCGAACCCGTGTCCCCTGCATTGGCAGGCAGATTCTCAACCACTGCACCACCAGGGAAGCCCAAGGAATTTTCTTAATGAATAATTTACAATAATTACATGTTTTAAAATGTTTCGCATGTTTTGTACAAACTATACACCAGTATTTATTTTTATTTTATTCTACACAGCAGGGTCTTCTTAGTTATCTATTTTATACGTATTAGTGTATATATGTCAATCCCAATGGCCCAATTCATCCCACCACCACCACCCCTGCCACTTTCCCCCCTTGGTGTCCATACATTTGTTCTCTACATCTGTGTCACTATTTCTGCCTTGCAAACTGGTTCATCTGTACCACTTTTCTAGATTCCACATATATGCATTAATATACGATATTTGTTTTTCTCTTTCTTACTTCACTCTGCATGGTCTTCTCTAGGCCCATCCATATCTCTACAAATGACCCAATTTTATTCCTTTATGGCTGAGTAATATTCCATTGTATATATGTACCACATCTTCTTTATCCATTCATCTGTCAATGGGCATTTAGGTTGCTTCCATGACCTGACTACTGTAAATAGTGCTTCAGTGAACATTGGGGTGCATGTGTTTTTTAAATTATGGTTTTCTCTGGGTATATGCTCAGTAGTGGGATTGCTGGGTCATATGGTAATTCTATTTTTAGTTTTTTAAGGAACCTCCACACTGTTTTCCATCTTGGCTGTATCACTTTACATTCCCACCAACAGTGCAAGAGGGTTCCCTTTTCTCCACTCTCTCTCCAGCATTTGCTGTTTGTAGAATTTCTGATGATGCCCATTTTGATTGGTGTGAGGTGATACCTCATTGTAGTTTTGATTTGCATTTCTCTAATAATTAGTGATACTGAGCAGCTTTCCATGTGCCTCTTAGCCATTCGGGGTCTTTTGTGTCTCTGTACAAATTTTAAGATTCTTTGTTCTAGTTCTGTAAAAAATGCCACTGGTAATTTGATAGGGATTGCATTGAATCTGTAGATTGCTTTGGGTAGCATAGTCATTTTCACAATGTTATTCTTCCAATCCAAGAACATAGTATATCTGTCCATCTGTTTGTGTCATCTTTGCTTTCTTTCATCAGTGTCTTATAGTTTTCTGAGTACAGGTCTTTTACCTCCTGAGGTAGGTTTATCCCTGGGTATTTTATTCTTTTTGTTGAGATGATGAATGGGATTGTTTCCTTAATTTCTCTTTCTGATCTTTCATTGTTAGTGTATAGGAATGCAAGAGATTTCTGTGCATTAATTTTATATCCTACAACTTTACCAAATTCACTGACTAGCTCTAGTAGTTTTCTGGTGGTATCTTTAGGATTCTCTATGTATAGTATCATGTCATCTGCAAACAGTGACAGTTTTACTTCTTCTTTTACAATTTGTATTCCTTTTATTTCTTTTTCTTCTCTGATTGTCGTGGCTAGGACTTCCAAAACTATGTTGAATGATAGTGGTGAGAGTGGACATCCTTGTCTTGTTCCTGAACTTAGAGGAAATGCTTTCAATTTTTCACCATTGAGAATGATGTTTGCTGTGGGTTTGTCATATATGGCCTTTATTATGTTGAGGTAGGTTCCCTCTATGCTCACTTTTTGGAGAGTTTTTATCACAAATGTTGAATTTTGCCAAAAGCTTTTCCTGCATTTATTGAGATGTTCATATGGTTTTTATTTTTCAGTTTGTTAATATGTACACCCGTATTATTTTTAACAGTAACGAAATGAAACCTACTCAAAGGCCAAAAACATACTAATCACCGTAGACTTTTATTTCTAAAAATGTACCAGTATCAAATATCACCAAAACTATGGATATCAAAATAAACCCATCAAAATAAAATGAAATGATGCAATTTTAAAATTAAGGAACTGGCTGACTTTTTCTCAATTAGGAAAAAAATATCTGGCTAAACAGATGGATTCTGAACTGAGCCCTGAAGGAGAATAGACTTGGCTTTACTGTACTTGGCTTTACTGAGCTGCAAGCCATGGGTCTGGACTGTCCTTGTCCTTAACTCAGAACACTTTACCAGAGTGGAATATTCCAGAAATAAATGACTATTAAATTGGCTTTGGGGAGCATTTTAAAAACTGACAGGAATATCCAACAAACACTTTCTATTTACTTATCATTCTAGAATAAGTCATCAAACAACATGAGAACTTTTAATCAATTTTGGATGGTTGCTGAATTTTATCCAAATATTTCCTGATACACCTGTATTCAATAAGATGGTCCCTGCACACACCAAAATTCCATTACAAAAGAAACAACGTGGTTTCTGCTGCAATCTCACTTTTGTCACTTCCATGCCCTTGGGAACTCTTAATTTATCCAGAGCAATTTCAGCATTTCAGGGCAATGGGAAATTATTTTAAGATACATTACAATTCTAGAGAAAAAGACCTGAAGCATCTGTAAGCCCATGGATGGATTCAAATCATGCAAAGGCGTTTTTAAAAATCATTGTTTGTGTCAGAAATAATTTGTGGAGTAATTCATCACCATTCAAGAAACATTTACTAAATGCCAATGCAAGACACGGTGCTAATGCTTCTCAACACAGGTTTACTTTCTCTTCAAGCATATAGATTGCTTATCATCACTTATTCATAGCCTAAAAAGACACATTTAGCTAAAAACAATCATAAAAAGCCTGAATGGTTAGACATGTAGTCCCATAAGCCATTAAAAGAATATTAATATAGACTGTATTTTTACAATAAAGAATACTTGACTAAAATTAGATACTGAGATAAAATGGAATGTTTGGGATATTATTGACTTTTTGATGTTTTAAGTATTTAATATTTTCATTTGGAAGTAAAATCTAATTCAGTTATCTTGTAAGATTGTCCAAGAATATGATCATCATTTTGAATATTTTGAGTAAAAAAAATTTGGAAGAAATGGATCAGAATGTGAAGAAAATATTTACAGCATTTGTCTCTTTCCCCTTTATTATGCACCAACAGGCGTGATAAAGTTGAAATACTTGCCTCTAGCCAATGCAGTAAATAATGTGGTCAAGCAGGAGGCCCAAGGAAAATGATATAACGTTATTTATGGTTCTTGGACATGGCTATGGGTGCTGTTTGATAAATACACAATTTAGCACTTTAGAACAAGGAAGAGGAATTAGAGATAATCTATTCTGACACTCTCATCTACCCATGAAGAAACTGAAGCCCAGAGCTAATAGCAGGACTCTTTGTAGGTAACCCTTTCTCATATTTGCTTGTAGTATACACAGCACATCTGGTGATACTTCCTCCTGTGGTCTAGTATAAACTAGGGAAAACTTGCTTAGTGGTTCTCAAATTTTCATGTGCTGGTGTGTGTGTTGGACAGGCCCCATGCCCTGAGATCAAGTTCAATATGTCTAAATGGAGCCCAGGTATCTGCAATTTTGTGATTGTGATGAAGTCATCCTGAATTAGTACTGAGAAAAACAAAACTGCAGAATGCAAAAGGTTTTTTTGTTTGTTTGTTTTTTTAACTAATTGGGCCTCTCACTGTTGTGGCCTTTCCCGTTGTGGAGCACAGGCTCTGGATGTTCAGGCTCAGCGGCCATGGCTCACGGGACTAGCCGCTCTGCGGCATGTGGGATCTTCCCGGCCTGGGGCACGAACCCGTGCCCCCTGCATCGGCAGGTGGACTCTCAACCACTGCACCACCAGAGAAGCCCCAGAATGCAAAAGTTTTAAAAAGGGATGTTATGCTGAGTGAGCACAGTTTTCTAAACAAGTCACAGCTTTTTCATTAAACTGTCATTGCTTTTCCTTACCTTTACAGCTATAAGGCAAAGGGAATGCTGTTTAAGCAAGAAACTGGGGAGACCACAGAGCAATACTTGATCAAATTCTTGCACTTGACAATCAGAATCACCTGGGATACTTGTGAGACTACAGATTCATTGGGCCCTTTTCCTGTAGAATGTTATTTACAGGGAGATACTGATGGGGCCCACGAATCTGTAGTTTTCAGAATCATTCCTGGTAATTCTAAAAACCAACCCGCTTTGAAAACTACATTGTGATCGGTTGTATTAAGACAGGCTTCAGCGGTTCTCAATTCTGGTTTATAGAATCAGCCAGGGGACTCAGGAAAACACTTACCTCCAGAGCTTCTGAGCGGGTAGGTCTGGAGTAAGTCCAAGAATTTGCACTGTTTCAGGCTCCCGGGTGACGCTGACACATTGCAAACCGCTAGACTAGACTGTGCTGTGCAAACTGAGGCAGAAGAGTCACGGGAAAATGGCCAGAGGCTGCGGCAATTTCTCTGCTGAAACTCGCACCTCCGCCTCCCGCTGCCCGAAGAATAAGACAATGGCGTCCGCGGCTTTTTCAAACCTCAAGCAGGTGCTTCTAATTAGTGGAACCTAAACTGGAACCTCCTGGGAGAGAATCTGGCCCAGGTGGTTCCCAGGCGTCTATAGCTGTTACACTGGGCGGGGACAGCCCGGGGCGGCTGTGGAGAGGGGCGGGGGTGGGAAGGAGACGAGGGGAAATCGTGCTAACTCCCAACACGTTAAGGTAGCGCAAATGCAAATGTCAGGTAAGTTTTAGTAGTAGTTTGTCCCAAACTACATAAATCAGTTAATCCCTGATCATATTCAAACCGTAACACAAAAATGTCCTCGTCCGTCATGGAAGTTGTGTAGTGAATTCTGTAACGTGCTCCCCAGATCCCCCTTCAGGACAGGTACACTTACTTCCTTGCTGCTGGTGAGGGTGCCGGGAGCACTGCCTGGTCAACAGCCCTCAGCGCTCAGCTGTCTTCAGGAACTGCATCATTTGATGTGAGTCACCTGGCCTAAGCCCTTGCCCCCTTCAGGAACAGCCAGCAACCAGTGACTGGACATCCGGGGTCCCTGCCAAAACTGTGAAGGATCTTGTAAGCTTTAGAGCTCCATGCGGGTTAAGGAATATTTTGATTGCATAACAACCCACCTTCTCTATTATCTGCCCAATCTCGTTTCCTTCTCTTCCCTCACCCTTCAAGGGCACGACCCCCAAATCTTCCTGCAGTCAAATGTCCATCTCAGAGAACCATATAGCAGGTTCTAGCTAACAAGAAAAGCAAAAGAGAAATTAGATATAAA
The DNA here is from genome assembly GCF_025265405.1 of Mesoplodon densirostris. Lineage (NCBI taxonomy): Eukaryota > Metazoa > Chordata > Mammalia > Artiodactyla > Ziphiidae > Mesoplodon > Mesoplodon densirostris. Next base: position 11,423,549 of record NC_082669.1, on the reverse strand, counting down.
TTATTAAAAAGATAAAAACCGCTCTCTGGAAAAAACCCTGAAGAAAATGAATAATTGCAAAAACTCATAAAAATTCCATAAGGAGATCAATAAAAGAGCAATACACAAAAATCTATTAAAATCTCAAAGAGCAACACAATAAAATCTAAGGCCCTTCACATCTCAACTAACAAAAAATTGAAAATGTAATGGAAAAATTCTGAATTACAGCAAAAAGATAAAGCATCCTGGAAATCTAAAAAGCAAAATAAAGCACAAGATATATATGAAACACATTTCGAAATTTAAAAAATGCAGAGTATTGAGGAGAAAGGTTTTGTCCTACCAGTTATCAAAATGTCATATAAAACTATGGTAATTTTATCAATTTAATATTGGATGAAGAATAAAGTTATGAAATAGAAGCATCTAAAAACATGCTCATGAATATATGTGGATTTAATTTGTGATAAAAGAAGCAATATGTATACGTGGGAAAAGAATGAACTAACCATTTGCAAAACATGAAGTCAGATTTATGTCATACCGTACACTAAAATAAGGTTAACTCTTAACTTGCCACTTAATCCTTTGATTCCTGTCCTTCCTTTCACCTGTATAAATTCATTCTGTTGATTTTCCTCATCTCTTACTGTATGTTACTCCTCTCCTTCTCGGTTCCATCAACAAGGAAGCGAAGTCTTTCCCATCTTAAACAAACAGCCAGTAGCAACAAAAGAAAAACTCTCACCCCACCCTCTTCTTGGAGCTACCACCATGTTTCTTTCCTCTAGATTGAAAGCGCTGCCGCTGTACTGTCTGAGCTTCTTCCTCTCTCCCCCTTCCCCTCCTACAGCAGCCTGCCTTCGGACCCAGGCCTCACACTGGGTCTCTGCAAACAGAGTCTGGGATCAGAGAATTCTGGACTAAAGGGGTTTGAGGACATTCTGTCAGGAGATATGCTAGTAAGGAAGAGAAGGGGCAGGATTAAGCAGATGGAGAAGGTGACCTACAGAGTAGTTCCTGCTGAGGCCCCAGTTGATCCTGAGGGGAGCACAGGAATCCTTCCAACTGAAACAAGGGGGCCGGGCCTTTAACCCCCACATCAGACAGTCACTGGCCTGGGCTGCCTGTGCGTGGCGGTGCCCTGCAACTGAGGACAACTGCCTATGGGGATGGCGACTCTTGGCTGAGGATGGAGTAACTGGCCCTACAGAAGGGATCTGGGTGGAGCCACAATATCTGCTACATCTCTGCTTTGAGGGCCTCACATCCACTTGCTTCTTAACCAGTTTCTCCCCATCAGAGAAAGGCTTGGCCAGGATTCTGGTTGGCCTTTCTGGGGAAAATTGTGAGAGAAGGGTTGGTAGAATGAACTACAGCCCCCGTTGCCGCGCCTGATCTCAGAACTACAACTGATACTCACCATCTCTCTCCTCCACCACCCATTCTAGACTCCCCTCAGCCAACACCTCTGCTGGTCCAGGCATTTTACCTCCTTGGATGACCTACACCATCATTCCTGAAGGGTCGGAGGCCCTGGTGACTGTGCCATTTCCAGGCTGCAGCTGCTTCTCCACACACCACTTAAACCAGGCATGGCAGTGCCCCGGACAACCCAGTGGATCACCTGAGGACCAAACATGTTTATCCCTCCCCACAGTGGGTAGCAGCCGCCCTGCCTCCTCCTGAAGATGAGCTCCATCACTGCTGCTGGGATGGTGGCCCCTCTTCTTCGTGCTGGCCTCGTGGCATGAGGATCCTGGAAGACTAGGTGGCAGCAGGAGTCTAAATGTCAGTGCTCCTGTTACGGGGAGCCAGAGTCTCTAGATCTGTGGAATCTATACCGGTATGGGTGGAAAACACAAACTCCCTCCAAGTGGATCACTGAGAGTGGAAGAAATAAGGTCCACTCCTACTTCAACAGTTTGGTTCCCAAGCCCCTGAATTCTCCCTATTGTGGACACAGCTTCAGGCAGTACTAGTTGATTTAGGCTGTATGTGACAGCCTGGAAGGTGGCACCATCCTCGCAGGGTGTCCTCCGCAAGTGGGCACCTCAGCTATGCTTTTAAGAGGCCAGTCCATCTCCACCAGCCTGCTTGGTTCTGAGGGGTGCAGTAACGTGCAGGGCCAGGATAATGTGAGGCACGAAGGCTCAGCATTCAGGAGGCACTAATCTCCGGCCGAATCTCCTTCGGTACAAGTTGATGGACAAGGCCCACCAGCAAGAGTTCTGCCCATCAGGAGGATTCTTCGTCACTTATGTCTTTCAAGGCCAGCCCTGAAAACTCCTCAGAACACAAAAGGGTTTATAGTGAAAAGTAATCAGCTCCCCTCAGTCTCCATTTTACTTCCCCTGAAAGGTAAACATAATTATAGATAACATATATGTCTCTAGATAATCTATGCACATACAAGCATGTACACATATACTATACACACACATGTCCATTTTATCTAGAGATTTTTAAATACTTTTTTCTTAACCTTATGTTTTAAAATTTATCATATCTTGGAAATAGTGTCATAGATTATATAGAGCTATCATTGTATAGCTCTAATTTATTGATGGACATTTAGGTTGCTTTCAATTTTTTGTTATTAAAAATAGCATTGTAATGGATCAGATACAATTTAAATTTTGATAGATAAATTAAAATCTGTATATTATGGTATTTCAATTTTTGAGTGAGGGTGAGCATCTTTTCATATTGAAAAGACATTTATATTTCCTGCTTTGGTAAATGATTGGTTAATATCATTTGCTTATTTTATGATTAGTTCATAGATTTTTTCCCTGTTAATTTTAGAGGCTCTTTTAATTATTTTTATAATCATTTGTGTTGTAAATTTTTTAATACTCCATTAGAGTTTATTACAAGGTAATGGCTATAATTCCCTGTGCTATACAGTATACTCTTTTTTTAAAATTTAATTTAATTTTTTAACACAGCAGGTTCTTATTAGTTATCTATTTTATACATATTAGTGTATATATGTCAATTCCAATCTCCCAACTCATTACACACACACACCCTTTCCCCCTTGGTATCCGTACATTTGTTCTCTATGTCTGTGTCTCTATTTCTGCTTTGCAAATAAGATCATCTTTACCATTTTTCTAGATTCCACATTTATGCATTAATATACAATATTTGTTTTTCTTTCTCTGACTTACTTCATTCTGTATGACAGTCTCTAGGTCCATCCATGTCTCTGCAAATGACTCAATTTCATTCCTTTTTATGGCTGGGTAATATTCCACTGTATATATACACCACATCTTCTTTATCCATTCCTCCATTGATGGACATTTAGGTTGCTTCCATGTCCTGCTTATTGTAAATCAATTCACTATAACTTTATGTATGAATGATCATATTGGGTGACCACTCCATACTACATTTATTTTTCAATTTTTTTTCTGGAATACACACAATGACTTAATACGCAAAAGGTACTGAAACAATTTACTGTCTCTGCTGTTGCAACTAGTTAAAAAGGTACAGGTGATATTTGTTTTCCTGTTCCTCTGTCACCAGTTTTATACTTTGCCCATTATCTAAAATTTCACTCTAGATGACTTACTTCTTAAGGGTTTGGAGCTTTCATTTGCTTCAATATTGCCAAAGGGTTTACTGAAATTGACTGTTAGACTCCTCAGTTGGCATGAAAACACTAAGAGATGCTCCAGAGAACCACAGGGATCTCTAAGTACTCCCGTCTTCCCACACTTTGTTGCAGCAGCCCTGCTTATGGATTCAGGACCACGTCTAGTGATAATGGTAACTCCTTTCTTTGCCTACTTGCCATCCAAAAAGAAAGAAAAAAGAAAAAAACAAATTCATAGAAAAAAAGATCACATCTGTCTGTGGTTATGAGAGGCAGATGTGCGGAGAGGGGGAATTGGATGCAGGTAGTCAAAGGTACCCATTTCTAGTTATAAGTAAGTACTGGAGATGTAATGTACAACATGACTACTATACATACACTGCTGTGTTTTATACATATATATAAGTTTGGAGTAAATCTTGAGTTCTCATCACAAGGAAAAAAACATATTTTTTCTTTTTCTTTTTTGTATCTGTATGAGATGATGATGTTAACCCAATTTATTTTGGTAACCATTTCACAATATACGTAGGTCAAACCATTATGCTGTATGTACACCTTAAATTTATACAGAGTTCTAGATCAATTAAGTCTCAATAAAACTGGAAAATAGTAAATTAATAAAAATATAAATCCTAAACATACTTTTAAATGCAATTATTTAGGAAACAAAGTTAATTTATATTGTTAATTAACATAATATGAAGAGTTTGTAATGAATCATAAAGAGCTAATTTTCCTAAGGCAATTTTGATTTTCAATCAAGCTACACAAATCTCCGCGGGAGCGAGGGAGTACCGTGCCGGGTTACTCGCTTTGAAGTATAAGGGCAGATAAGACGAGACCAAACACCCTGAGAGCAAAATAAAGTATCTCCCTAATCTATCTTGCCGTAGTTGAACACACACACACACAGACACACACACACTCTTTTAACAGTTCACTTCTGACACCTGTGTAGTTATATGGTACAAACTACTATGGTTTGCCACTCATTGACCTTCTCGTCCCTGTGACGCACATTAGTCATCAGTGATGATTGACACTGGTCCACTCGCTCCCTTGCGTGGGTCTTTCAGTCGTTCCACCTTCATGAGCCACCGCACCTCGTGCCAGTGCGCTCTGCGCCCCTTTCCCCAGGGACTCGGCTTCATTCTCGCATCTTCGGTCTGCTCCGGGCCACCGTCCCTTCTGTGAGTCAACCTTGCACTTCTCGCGCCACATTTCCCCGCCTCTGTCTTATTGTAAAAGTTTTCTATTGCTCTTTCACAAGGATTTTTCTTTGTCCTGGGTTACTCTCATTTCCTTAATTTATAGACTCCGTTAGGGTTAAAGATCAGGATTATGACATGTTTCTGTAATTCTAGCATAGTATTTCTAACACTCATTTTGTTGTGGTTATTGCACAAATTCTGGACATATAGCACTAAAGGTTAGGTTAATGAAATTTTATGATTAAAATGAACTTATTTCTTTTGTACATTTGCACTCCAGCTGTAGTGGTATAGGGGTGTGTGTGTAGTAGAAATAAAGACTTAATGAAAGTTTTGAAACAACTTCTCATTTGTGTAGGGAAGTTAAATCTCTAAAACCTTGTAATGCCTTAGTTAAATACCAGGATTATCTGAGGTCACTATGAAATGGAGCATTCAAATTCCAGTCCCATTCAAGATACATAGGTAAATCTGCATCTTAGAAGTGTTTCCTCTCCCCTAAACTAGTAGTAAGCAACCATTTGATTGATTAGACACGTTTTGTAAATCAAAGCCATTGATCTAAAAGATCCAGATAGAAAATCAACCTCTTTGAATAATCAGATAGTCTACCTCTGTACTAGGTCCTGGGAGGAATTCAAAATACTTTGAGGTCTTTGCTTTTGCATATATACATAAAAAATAAAATTAAATATATAACAAGCAATTCCCAAATATCATAAGCAGTGCTGTAGACAATAAACACTCTCAGGTGAAACTTGAGAGAAGTTGGAAATCATGTGGGCAATTATACAGTAGGCACTTTTTGTTTTGTTTTGTTTGTTTTGCTTCAGAAGGCTATTCTTATTTATACTATAATTAAAACTTAGAGCTAGAATTGGGAGATGCTTTTAAAAAGAGATGGCAGGGCCTCCCTGGTGGCGCAAGTGGTTGAGAGTCCGCCTGCCGATGCAGGGGATACGGGTTCGTGCCCCGGTCTGGGAGGATCCCATATGCCGCGGAGCGGCTGGGCCCGTGGGCCATGGCCGCTGAGCCTGCGCGTCCGGAGCCTGCGCGTCCGGAGCCTGTGCTCCGCAGCGGGGGAGGCCACAGCAGTGAGAGGCCCGCATACCGCAAAAAAAAAAAAAAAAAAAAAAAAAAAAGAGATGGCAAAAAAAAGGAGTGGGAGAGCAGGAGTAATGTGGGGGAAGGCAAGAAAAAGAAGCAGAAGTGAAAAGGAGAGGGTGAATATAAAAGCAAGAGAGGGACTTCCCTGGTGGCGCAGTGGTTAATAATCCACCTGCCAATGCATGGGACACGGGTTCGAGCCCTGGTCCAGGAAGATCCCACATGCCGCGGAGCAACTAAGCCCGTGCACCACAACTACTGAGCCTGCTCTCTAGAGCCCGCGAGCCACAACTACTGAAGCTGGCGTGCCACAGCTACTGAAGCCCATGTGCCTAGAGCCAGTGCTCCACTACAAGAGAAGCCACCGCAGTGAGAAGCCCGCGCACCGCAATGAAGAGTAGCCCCCGCTCACTGCAACCAGAGAAAGCCCGTGCGCAGCAACGAAGACCCAACGCAGCCAAAGTAAATAAATAAATAAATAAATTTATAAAAAATATAAATAAAAGCAAGAGAGAGGGAGAATGTCACCAATAAGTGCCGTTCTGCTGCGGTGCAGCCATGCCACAGAACCTATGTGCTCTGGGACAGGACACAATGTGGAGGCTTGGATGGAAAACAAGTTCATGTGTGTGAATTACTGAATTTACCTTAGTCCCATTTTTCTTGTCTGTAAAGCAACAGTCTGACCCCGATGATCACCCAGATTCCTTTTTTGCTTTAAAATACAAAAATGATATGAAAGGTCACACTCTAAGCCAGGTGGCGGCTGGGCAATTCAAGTACGTGTTTACATTCCAAACATATTCCAAAAGCACCCTGTAGAGTTTGAAAAGGCCCCCGAATTTGTCCATCAAAACTTCTTAAATATGAGCTGCTCTTTGGACTTTGTCAAAGTGTTCCTTTCTTCTTTTGTAAGAGACCTCTGGCTGAAAAAGCCACCTGGGAAATAATCACCTCAAGTTTTCTCATAGGCTGGAAACACTGTCGCTTGCTGACTGTCTAGAATGAATACAAATCCACCCAGTGGTCACTGCCATCAAAACCCTAAATCACTTTCAGCTTGGAGAAGACATGGGTTGGGATGGGTCCCATTTAATTAGTCTGTTTCAGCTGAACTCTAGAGTGAATCAGGGCTTAAGGCAAATCTTAACAAACGCACCAGATTTTACCATCTGGAAGGAAGCTGATCCAAAACAAATTATATGATCCATATAGAGTGTAGCTCTGGTGTGGTCATCTGATTCCTAAGCAGTGACCATACTCTGGATGAGTCTGACGAACTTTTAACCAAACAAATGACAGTTTAGCAAACAATAGCTGCTCAACCCTTTCACTAGTAGACCTATAAAAATTCGCATAAAATAAATTTTGTTTACAGTAGTTTTAGCACTTCAAAAATGGCTTTTTCTTTTTATTGTCTGCAGAAAATAAGAGAGCTTGCAGCAATCCTAGGGTTCAGCTCTTCTTTAGGAGATAAACCATGCCTTAGAAAAGCAGATAAGATTAATGTCTTTTCTTCTTCTGCTCAACTGGCTATTTAATTTTATCTTGAGCTCTGTTTTGAAACTTTGCTAAGGCAAAGCAGTCTGACTTGGATGAGTTTGTTAACAATGTGGGTTATACTATGTTTTATGACTAATTAAAATGGACTGAAAACTGCATAATGGTGCCTCAAATTAATGCACCCTCATTTGGACCCCCAGGACTTGTCTCAGCAGATTTTGCCCTAATCCTGTAGCCCTAGGCGCTTTCAGGTGGTTATTGATTGAATCCACAGATTCACTTACAGCAAATGACACTATGTGGTCTGTCTCTTAATTACTTAATGCAGTCTCTGTGGGTCATGACAATATGCACATTAAAACAGGTGGTGTAAATTTAGCTGGAACGAGCCTGGTTGAGGCAATTTTTATAAAAGCTGCTCTACCCAAATGGGAGGATCTCAAATTCAGTTAGGCAAAGTGTTTCAGTGAAAATGATGCATTATCCTAAAAGCCATTTGGATGATGTTATCTGTTATGTGTAAAATGACCTAATGAAAAAATTAAATTGATAAGGAAAGCGTGAATGTCTGTATATGGGGGGTCTGGATGGGCAGGGTAGTATTTTGCCTCGCAGGGAGCTCCTTTTTAAACTAGGATAAATAGGGGAAATGATGATGTCTAATTATTAAGCAGAGTTCCATGGGTTCTTATTAAGGACTCTCATCTTGTCCTAAACATCTCTGAGGCACATCTGCATGCTAGATATGAACCTTGAGTAATCCACAAGGCAGGGAACCACTTTAACTACGTCATTGGTCAGTTTTCTGGTAGTTTTAATACTTTATTATTCTATGAAATTATTCATTTTTTATTCATTTTTGGTTGGCTGTTTGGTCCAAAAACATTGCAAGGAAGAGGCCAATGATGAAGATTTAGTAAAAACTCCTGAGCTCAGGCAGTCAGTGTGTAGGAAAGATCTTTAAGAGATTTTCTTCAAGATTGTTAAACATCCCATGAGTAATTGAAGGTTAGGTGTATTTTCTTATTGATTCATCATGTTGTGTTAGTTGGATGTTGATGTGTTTCCATTAGGTCCTTAGCCTATCAGTCTTGGGTCTTGTATTTTTTGAATGATAGAGATTCAGAGCCCAGAATCAAAATGCTGTGCTATATGTCACTCAATATCCTACCCAGTCCTAGTGTTTTATATTTGAAAAAAAAAAAAGTGCCCCTGAAACTACAGAAATGGATCCAGATTGTTTTATCAAAGGTTAATTATTTCCAGAATATAATTGCTTTTATAGCCTTATTATTCTAGCATTTAGAAAGTATAATACACCCTATTATCAAAGTTATATTTCATATTGATTCTGTGGTATGTGAGGAAGGGAACAGAAACAGATGTGTCTACTAGAAGAGTAAGGTTATTACTCTCACTCACCAGGTTTGTGAATAAGAATGAAGAAAAATATCACAGGAACTAGTTTTTGGTCCAGAAGTTAATCCACAATAAAGATACAACCAGCAAGACTTTTCAGACCTTGGCTATTAAGCCAAAGACAAGTTTTGAAATGTCTAGTCTATTGCTAAACTCCAACAGCTAGGCTTTCTTGTCCACTTATTCATCAACCTCATGCACTCTGAGATCATGAGACTATAGCATTTCTTTAAAAATAAAGGAACTTGGACAATTCTCTTGTGGCGTATGCAAACCACAGCTCTGGTGTCCGTTGAACTACACTGTTGACTGGCTTCATCTTCAACAGCAATGACGGACAAGTTCCTCTTCACTGACCCCACTGCCATCTGTCATCCTGGATTCCACCTACAGTGCATTATCTGAGCTACACTGAACAGGTTTCACCCTGGTCAAGGTCACTGCCCAGCCAATCAGAACTGACGGGGTCACTGCAAATATCCAAATGACTTCCAAATGGAGGTGCTGACAGACACTGTTAATGAGGACTGTTTTGTCAGACTGGTTGATGACCTTTGACAACATCCCTCTTGCAGACTGCCAAGAGTCATCTAGTTTTTCTCCCTCTGACATTTATGTGGTATCCGATACTTAAATGCACATTTGAGGGTAATCTGAATACAGTGTCCAAAGATAAATCTGCCCAAGTGATAAAACTGAGAGCATCATTATCCATTCATTAGCTAAGAAAATATTTTAGCCACTTATCTCAAGAAAGATCTAAGCCTGCACCTCTGGGTAACTGTTATCGGAGAAGTATGTTAGATATGCAAATCTATATAATTGTAAGTATAGCGCAATGATGATAGCAGTGCAAAGAATTCTGCTTCTAAAAAATGTCATGTACCTATTTTTCCACCTGTATCCTGTGCTGACCAGTGAGGTGCAGAATATGAGAGAGAATAGATTGTTCAAAACTCTAGTTTACATTCTAAAATAATGACATCTGCATATGCTTGGATGTTGTGATAAAACAAGCAGGGATATCCAATAGACACTTTAATCATAACCTTGACCTCAACATTAAATAACATTAGATAACATTTCCAGTTATCCTCTGTGATAAATCAGCCAAATCTCAACATTCTCAAGAAGCCACTTAAAATGATGAGGATTAGAGTGTGTGTGTGTATGTGTCTGTGTCTGTGCACGTAGGAAACTCATACATAGGTAGATCATTGACAAGTCTACAGTTCAATAAAACATCCAGCATAGAAAATTTTAATATATAATTTTGTTGTTTAATTTTAAAATTATTCTACCCAGCAGCTTTCTATTTATACTCCATATTTTCAGGTATGCATGTCTCCGAGTTATACTTAAATACCACTTTTTTAAATACTTCTTCACAGTCACTTGATTCTTTGTTTTAATTGCCTGTGAACTTAAATTATGTGAAGAGAAATCCTTGTACGACTCTATTCCTTAGCTCCAAATGTAGGCTCCATTGTCTCTCTGTTCTCTGCTTCCTCAACTAGATTTAATCTCTGTTCATAAGCAATTACTACCTGTGGCCTCTCCCAGGATTCTATGGTTCACCTTTCTTCCAACTTAAATCTGGAAGGCTGCTTCACACCTGCATCACAACTTTAGATGAAATTACTTTAGTCTTAGAAATATAGAAATTTCCTTAGAATAGCCATAATTTAGGAAATATTGTCTGTTCTTAAAAATCACAGATGATTACCATAGAGATTTACTCTATCAATCCTCTTATTTTTTCAGTAAAAATTGTACCTGTAAACTCAGTCTTTTTTTGCTTCAAAAATAGTCTAATGGAGTCAATTTTATGCTCACCTCCTTTTGCAATTCAACATATATTTTTAAAAACCCTTTACTATAAATATAAGGGACCAAAGACAATTAGAACACTGACTTATGATCTAATGTCTGGGGAATTAATCCAAAATTAACTATGAGACAAAGATAAACATAATAGAAAACAATATAAATACAAAGTTCTACAGAAAATGATCGTCAACATTCTTTTTCCTTTGTAATTTTCCTTGAGTGACGCCATCCTTCCTTGTAGCTTCAACTCTGTTTGTGGAGAGCCCTTCAGTGATTGCTGCATCAGCTCTGAGGCTTGTATATGAATCTCTTCCTGGTTTTGTATCCTGAGATCTCATATTCGTAACCATGGTGGTAGCATTTATGCCATGGAAATGGGTATAATTTCTTTGGTTTTTCTTCTGGAGAGCTAGTTAAAACGTTGACCAGAGCATCACTGATCTTAATTCTATCCTAATTCAGGTTAAGACTTGGTGAAAATAATTGTACTTTTCCCCCTTTGTTTTTAAAATAAACATACAAAAATCACATTAATTTAATGAACTATGGCTATGAAAAATAAGAAAAGTTAAGTTTTTTGGAGAAATATTCTCCATATATTACTACAAAAGAGACAGGTAACTGCATGCAAAGATAAATTGTATATTTTCAAGTGTGTGTCAGCTGTCCCAAGGAAGATTGTTTCTAATTGTTTGCAGAGAAATGAAACAATTGTTTCACTGTGAAGGATGGGAGAAAAGGAGAAAGAAATTGTTTTTTCTCTTCCTCCAAAATCTACCTTCATCCTCTCAACCATCAAATACAAAAGTAGACATAGAACCTTACCACTCATAGTGTGATCTGCAGACCAGCAGCATGGACACCTCTTAGAAGCTTATTAGAAATGCAGACCCTCCAGAGCAATCTTATGGAATGAAAAATCTACGTCTTGGGCTTCCTTGGTGGCGCAGTGGTTGAGAGTCCGCCTGCCGATGCAGGGGACACGGGTTTGTGCCCTGGTCCGGGAAGATCCCACATGCCGCGGAGCGGCTGGGCCCGTGAGCCATGGCCGCTGAGCATGCGCGTCTGGAGCCTGTGCTCCGCCAACGGGAGAGGCCGCAACAGTGAGAGGCCCGCGTACCAAAAAAAAAAAAAAAAAAAATCTAAGTCTTAACGAGGTACAGGTAATTCATACACATATTAATGCTTGAGAAGCATTGGAATCGAAGAGACAGGAGCATGGGAGAGGTAAGGAAAGGAAGGGGCTTGGATGGAGGGTAATGGGATGCGGGGTTAGGCCAGAGGCACATCCATTCGGTTGTCAGGCCATAGTACGCTGGATTCTCTACAAAGTCAGGCGCAACAGAGGACAAACGGGCAGTTTTAACGACATGTTTTTCAGATGACTTTTCTATCCCCTACACCTGTGGTTGCTTGTCCCCCTCCCAGCACCTGTTAAAAAAGACAGTGATGCTGACAAGATAATTCTCAACTGCTGCTGAGAAAATTGGAGAAAGTTGTTGTTGTGACCCTGAGGGCGAAGCTCTTCAATTTTTCACCAGGCAGAAAATGTGGATTAAGGAAAAGCATATTCTTTCACTTTGGCCCTGTTTTATACAGAGGCCATGTGTAGCTGAGCAAAGCCAAATGAGACTGACCCAAAAAATCTGGTCTAGTAAGACAGCACAACTGGACAGCATCCAGGCAATAATATGGAATCCCAGAAACTCAAGCTTTTACTTATTTGATGCTGACAGCCAAAAAGAATCATGTTTTTGTTCTGGTGTGCACTTTTCTGCACTATATAGCCATATCTCTAGGTCACTTATATATGTGGAAAAAGCACTACATTGAGAAATAAATGTAGTTCTTAGTAACAAAATATGTGACCTCTTTATGGCTCTCAGTTTCATCATCTGTAAAATGGTTGCGTGTGACAGTTCTTGGGACCACCCTTGTCTTCCCACCTGCTTTATACTGTTCACCCCAGAGTATTCTCATCTGGAAGAGCCATTTACTAAGAACATTTGTCCTCTGGCTCTAGCTGTTTCAGTGTGTCCTGACAGCATGTTCCCCTTGCCTTAGATTTTTTGGATTCTTGAGCCTTACATTTGTTAAATTTGTCAGAAAGATTTTCTCAACTAAATTGTGCACAAGTATTGCATATAATTCTACATATGGGTGTTATTTTAACCTAATCTTAATCATTTATTTTTCTTGTGATAAAGTGGTTTCCTGAGACACTACAATTGTTGTTGGTACAATTGGTAGTTACTAGAAATTCTGATAGGCTGAAACCATATTATCTACAGAGACAAATATCTATAAATAGGAAGACAAAGCTGGAAGTCCTCATTTATAGATATTACTCTAATATTTCCTACCAAAATTTATCACCAACGTTATGGATCACTTGAGTCTCACAGAGCACCTATGAATGACTCATTATAATGTAACAGGGCATCAGAGATTAGAATATTCTACTTACTAACTCTCTTATTAATGTTAAATTTGTTAATATTTGTGTGCCTTCGTTTCATCATCAGTAAGAACGTAAATAATAGTAGTGTATATTTCCTGGGTTTGCAGATGAGAATTAAACGAGATAATGCATATAAGCAACACTACCTGGCAATTAGTAAGCATCCCATTGATGTTAGTTATATTGTCATTTTAAGTAGTAGTAGTAGTAGTACTAGTAGTAGTATTTCTCTTATATAAAAACATAAATAAAGCACAAGGTGGGTAATATTCTAATCCATTCAACAATTATTCAATATTTAACCCACACCTACATATCAAGGGCCGCCTTAGTTTTGACACATACATGCAATACAGAGCTAGCCTCAGTGTGCCCACTGAGCTGAGAAACGATAAGCGTTCATTACTCTTCTACCACGTTAACCTTATTGACCCCTAATAGTATCTTCTTACTTCAGATGCCTTTGAGAAGCAGCCAGGGCACCCATCAATCAATTAAAGTAAATGTTTGCCCCTCATTTCTCCCTTCTTAAATATATCCTCAAAAGCAAAGAGCAGGGCTTCCCTGGTGGCACATTGGTTGAGAGTCCGCCTGCCGATGCAGGGGACACGGGTTCGTTCCCCGGTCCGGGAAGATCCCACATGCTGCGGAGCGGCTGGGCCTGTGAGCCATGGCCGCTGAGCCTGCGCGTCCGGAGCCTGTGCTCCGCAACGGGAGAGGCCACAACAGTGAGAGGCCCGCGTACTGCAAAAAAAAAAAAAAAAAAGAGCAAAGCACGTTTATTTCATTACTTACTCCAGTCACTTGCACTCACATCGAACTTTAACTTTGCTCTGCCATAACTTCAACTCTCAAAATCAATCGGCGGGCTCCTTTTTGCATAGCCATTACGTTTCCCACCTCTGAAGCTCCAGAAATGTCCTTCTTCCGCCACATTAACCTATGTGAATTCTATTCTCCACAGTCCATTTCAAGATCTTTCTGCAGCAAGGAACCTTCCCCGATTACTATAGTAAAGTCTCCGTTCTCTCAACTCTTACTCCTTGGGTGGTATGGGCCGAAAAGTAAACGTGATTTTCAGTCCCAGTCCAGTAATGTGCTAGCCGTGGTGGGAACGTCTGGGCTTGTTTTTCTATCTGTAAAATTCATATAACAATGCCTACCAAATCATTGCTGCTGTGGGAATTAGATGAACTACTGAATACATCGGACTTACAGCTAATAGAACACTCATAGAATGAAGTAGATATTTTAATCATGTTCTCTTGTTACCCTTGTAACATAAAGTGTTTGATTGTTGTTTATCATCTTTTACTCACAGATATTTTAAATTTGTCTTAGCTTTCTCTTGTACAATTGAATTGGGGTTATTCATTTCTCACATGGAGGTAGATGGTATATTAATATTTTAAATTGTTGGTTGATGATAAGTTTGAGTGTTCTAGTTACCATAATGGATTTTCAAACCAATAACTGTTCACGTTCTGAAATCTGTATTACAGTATACAGTATCAATTCCCTATTCATTAGATATTAGAGTTTAAAAGGATTTACTATATACTATCTAAAAAGGAAGATGTTGTGTGTTTATTAAGCACCTACTATATAGTCAGCAATGTCCTAGATACTAAGAATAAAAAATGATTAAAATGAAAAACACCCTGTAGCTGGCAAGAGACAAAAATAAGAGATTAAAGGTTAATAAGCAGGGCTAATGCTATGACACATGTGGAACAGCAAGGAGGGATAAACCAACCTGGGAAAGTGGAAGAAAGCCTCACAGAGCTGCAATTTTTTTCCTGAAAAAAAGTGTTGCAAGGAAGTCTGCAAAAAGGTTTTTATGATTTCTCTTGATAAATTTTTTTTTTTTTTTTTTCGGTACGCGGGCCTCTCACTGCTGTGGCCTCTCCCGTTGCGGAGCACAGGCTCCGGACGCGCAGGCTCCGCGGCCATGGCTCACGGGCCCAGCCGCTCCGCGGCATGTGGGATCTTCCCGGACCGGGGCACGAACCCGTATCCCCTGCATCGGCAGGCGGACTCTCAACCACTGCGCCACCAGGGAAGCCCTCTTGATAAATTTTTTTAAAAAGGAAAAAAAAATTCTGGTAATCTCAGAAAATGTTAAGCACTTCCCCTGCTGTTCTCTGGCTGTAAATATTTTTTTCTTGACCCAGCTAGTGGTTTTGGTGGTGGTAGTGGTAGGGATGGTACAGGCTAATGCTCTTTATTCAGAAATGAATCGGTCTCTTATTCCTGCTTTCCCTTCCTTAAATTCATCTTCCATAGATATTTTTATCCACAAATGTCCATAATTACCCTGTTCCTGAGAAGACACTTGGATTTCCCTCCGTTTTCAAAGCCTCAACTACAGCTTCTGATGAAGCCGTCTCAAGGGAGTCAGTCCAGAAACAATCTTTCCTAGCAACACTTAGTTTCCCTTTTTAACGTGGCAGAGGAAACAGTCATCTGGGGTGGAGAAGGGTCCATTATGAAGAGTTATAAGAGCTCCAGAATCACTGCTTCAAGGCTGACCCCAGTGTCTTAATTAAAGATTTGAATTCCTATATAACATGCATTGTAATTTCACCCTTCTGAAAAAGGATATTTTACCACACACTAAATTTTCTAAGTAGTTCTCACTCACTTGACGGTTTGTTTCTAAATGCAGGATGAAACTGCATCACTTGCCCAGTAAATAAAATCAGGATTAATTAACTGGATTATTAAGGCAGCTGGTCTTTACAAATTGTTGGTCTCTTAATCATGTCGCACTATATATTCAGTAAGGTTATTTATTGTGGACTCTCAACCATAAAGGCTGTTTGCATCCTCAGTTATTTACAGCCCCTGGCCATGTGACCCCAGCCTGTCTTAAAAGCATTCACACAACACTGTCATTAATGGCTCTTGGATTTTTATCCATGACTGATTTAGTTCTCAGTATTGAAACCTAAGCCACTTCCTCCTTGGGCTATTACTGCATAATAAATCCCTCTTTCTGACAGTTTCTGCATATTCTAGCTCCAGGACCACCCCTAGGGCTCTCTACAAGCCACCTTTGACCTCTTTTGGTGTCCCTTTTTCCCTTCTGGGGCAGGCCACTCCAACAATTCTTCCTCAACCTCAGGGGATGAATACTCTCTCATATCACCCCTGCCTTTTATTTCAAAAGTACACTCCAGGAGGAACTATTACCAGTTGTTTATACCTCTTTGTGAGTGAAAGTCAATACTTAAATCTATCAGTTACGTGCTCTTTTAAAAATATGTCTTTGGCCTCCTAGTTGGTCTCTCTGTTTTGTTTGCATTCCTTGCTCTCAAAGTCCTCTGAAATACAGCCAGAGATATTTTGTATGGAATGTAAATCACTAATGTGATGTCATTGCCTCCATGTCTTTTGTATTCCTTAGAATCAAATCTAAACTTCTCCCCGTGGTCATCAGGACCCACGTGACTTTGTTCCTCTGCCTTTGGGATACAGTCTCATCCTTGTCTTCTCTTCTTTCACTGAGATCAAGCCACTCAGGTTTTCTTTTCTTTGCCTCAAATCTGCCAGAATTACTTTTGCCCCAGAGCATTTACTAGCTTGTCACTCTGCCTGAAATGCTCTTTCCCCCTGATCTTTGCAAGATTTTTTCACCTGTCTTTAATTTCCTTCATAGAACTTATCTCAGCCTAATTTTTTTTTTTCTTTTATCGGGGTATAGTTGCTTTACAATGTTGTGTTAGTTTCTGTCATTAGTTACAACGAAGCGAATCAGCTATATGTATACCTATATCCCCTCCCTCTTGGACCTCCCCCTTCCCACCCCCCCTTCCCACCCATCTAGGTCACCACAGAGCACGGAGCTGAGCTCCCTGCGCTATACAGCAGGTACCCACTAGCTATCTGTTTTACACATAGTAGTGTATATAAGCCAATCCCAATCTCCCAGTTCATCCCACCCCCGCTTCCCCACTCCCTGTGTCCACATGTCCATTCTCTATGTCTACATCTCTATTCTTGCCCTGCAAATAGGTTCATCTGTACCATTCTTCTAGATTCCACATATATGCATTAATATACGATATTTGTTTTTCTCTTTCTGACTTACTTCACTCTGTATGACAGACTCTAGATCCATCCACGCCTGTACAAATGACCCAATTTCGTTGCTTTTTATGGCTAATATTTCATTGTATATATGTATCACATCTTCTTTATCCATTCATCTATCATTGGACATTTAGGTTGCATCCATGTCCTGGCTATTGAAAATAGTGCTGCAGTGAACATTGGGGTGCATGTGTCTTTTTGAATTATGGTTTTCTCAGGGTATGTGCCCAGTAGTGGGATTGCTGGGTCATATGGTAGTCCTATTTTTAGTTTTTTAAGGAATCTGCATACTGTTATCCATAGTGGCTGTATCAGTTTACATTCCCACCAACAGCACAAGAGGGTTCTCTTTTCTCCACCATCAGCCTGACTTTTACATAGCTATTTGTGTGTTTGTTTTACCTTTTCCATCCAGGAAGTAAGTTTCACAACAGCAAGGATGTTGCTTTGTTCCCTGCTATACTCTTAATGCCTAAAATACTGCCAGGTACATAGTTAAGTGCTCAATAAATATTTAGTGAAAGAATTAATAAATGGTATTTCTAGTAGCAAAGACATAGTGATAAAATAGTTAATACTACCTGATATTCATTTTACATCAGGTAAGTTTTGAGCACTTTACATAAATTATCATGATCTTCACT
The DNA here is from genome assembly GCF_025265405.1 of Mesoplodon densirostris. Classification (NCBI taxonomy): domain Eukaryota; kingdom Metazoa; phylum Chordata; class Mammalia; order Artiodactyla; family Ziphiidae; genus Mesoplodon; species Mesoplodon densirostris. The sequence goes on along the minus strand of NC_082669.1, from coordinate 11,405,684 downwards.
TTCTCATGAGATTGATATTATCATAATGATGTCAGACCTGTAAAGTTAGGTAGTAGTAACCTAGAAAATTGAGTCTAGGCATTCTGACTCCATGGCCAGGACTAGATGTTACCCAGAGTCCTATAAATTATATTATGAAGGCTGCTGTGTATGAATGTTTTTGTAGTGAAAAGCCTTCTTGGTGAGACTCTTAAGTAATGAAATATAGAAGATGCTTAAAGTTTGGAGCTAGACTCTTTGTATTTCACACTTTGGGGCCTTTAGAAAGTTATTTAACTCAAGGCAAGTATCTAAATGCATTAGACTCTCAGTTTTGCCATTTACAAAACAGACTAATACCTTCAGAAGATCCTATGAAGAAAGCAGATAACTATGTATAGTGTGTACCTTTACATAGGAATGTTCACAGAAAATGCTCAGTAAATGGTTATTTTTAAGAGGGTGATAATTGTGGTAGTTTTCTGGTTCTATAGCTGTTGACTGTTATGAGTTGCCTAGCACATAGTTTACGTTCTTTACCAATATGAATTCAGCCATGATTTACCATGCCTGGAGGGTTGCCAGGAGAGATCTGATGGGAGGCTATAGAATGGAAATACCGAGGACGATTATGATAAAGGACAAGTTTGTAACAATGTAGATGACAGCTAACATCCAGGGTGAGTAAATCTAAGCTCCAGGAGAGCCAGCTTCTCCCAGCAACTCAAAGTTACAAGGTGAATGGAGAAGAAATTCAACTTGAGAAAAGAATGAGTCAAGGTCCTACTCTTGAATTGGGAAAATAAAAGTTCAGGGTCAAAAATGAAGACCTACAGGTGCATAACATGATGATGATCATCAGAATGTCTGCTGGCCAGTGGCAGGGGGCTAAGAAAATAGGAGCAACAATAAAGATAACAAATCCTCACTGGAGCTTCTGAATGAAGTGGAGGGGTCTTATAACAGCACGTAAGAGCATTAATTCAACTAATAATAATATATAATCATGTGGCAGGAATGTTATGAACACTTTATGTATAAATATGATTCTAACCTTCACAACAGCCCTGTGAGTTGCTATCATTATTATCCTCATTTTTCAGATGAGGCACCCAAGGTACAAAGACGTTAAGTAACTTTCCCAAGGCCACACAGTAAGCAACTGGCTGCTGGGAGTCTGCATTACAGATGATACCCTGGAAAATCCATGGGTATGGGTCCACTGAGCCACACAACCCATCAAGGCATGATTGGAACTATAGGTACAAGTACTGAGAAGAAGGATGGTTTCCAAACATTTTAAAAAATAAAATTGCAAGAGAACCTAATGAAATTGTCAGTTTTTAATTAAAATAAACTTTAATAATAATTATGTGACATATTCTTCAAAAGATACTTAAATATTTGAATAGCAGCACTATAATGAAACTTCTTCCATCTCCAATTATGTAAGTACATTTCCTCACACTTTCATATCTAAAAACAAAAATTAGAAATAGCATTTTGGTTCAGTGTTTGTTCATCCAAGGTAATTTAATTAATGAAAGAAAAACATGCTACATCCATCTCATATACATCTTCATTTAAGATTTTTCTTGTTTAGTGATTTTTACGTTTTTGAGCTTTTACTATGCATCAGGTACTATAAGAATTCCACATGTATAAACTCATTTAATTCTCACAACTACTACATGTGAAAGATATTATTATAATTCCAATTTTAGAGAAAGCAACATCTCATCAAGAGGGACATAACATTCCCAGGCTGTATCATTTTTAAGTGGAGAAGTTGGAATGGGAACTTGAAACAGAAACTGAGACTCATTTTGAATTAATAAAAAAAATTGAATATAGCTGGCTTGTGGATCTCGATGTGCATGATCTGTGGATACAACGCACATACATTTGCATCCATTAAAATATCACTGGGAATCCAGTGAATGTCCCAGGCAGATGTGGCTTGGGTAGTACCTCCTCAGTTTTTTTTGTTTCCTATGTTTGCTTTTCCTATTCACAGCTTACAACTGTGAGTTCTCATCAACTCAAAAGATACTTTGAAGGTCCAAGTTCTCTGTTTGATGAGCCATGATGCAGCAGAGAAGGGAAGTTGATTATTAACCATACCCTCTCCACCCCTAACCCACACAAATCAGTGAAAGGGAAAAAATTCAACAAGATATTGAAAAATATCCAGAGAAACAATAGGAATGGCTTTGATTTTTATAATGATTCCATCATATATACATTTGGCCATGCAGAAATCATTATGTTTTTGATCTCATAAAATGTTTGGATGGCATGTTTATAATTCAGAGGAAATAACACTTAAGGAATATAATTCACCCCACTTTTGTACTTGGGGGTTGAGAGATAACCTTACATAGGATAAATAGTTTTTTTTTTTTTTTTTTTTTTTTTTTTTTTTGCGGTACGCGGGCCTCTCACTGCTGTGGCCTCTCCCATTGCGGAGCACAGGCTCCGGACGCGCAGGCTCAGCGGCCATGGCTCACGGGCCCAGCCGCTCCACGGCATGTGGGATCTTCCCGGACCGGGGCACGAACCCGTGCCCCCTGCATTGGCAGGCGGACTCTCAACCACTGCGCCACCAGGGAAGCCCGGATAAATAGTTTTAATGTGTTTGTTATAATGTCATTCTTTAATAACACTTTATGTAAGTAACACTCAAGCATGGCAACATAATAGCCCTGAGAAATATACAATTCAACCTGTGTGGAAAGTATTATTTTATGAGGTACATAAACAAATACATTAGTCACTAAAGTGAAGATGGCATTTTCTTACCTTGGAGGTAGTTCTTCCAATTCTCAATACCTGTGCACTATGAAAGTAAAGTTGTTATGAAATCATAAAAATTGAAATATATACCAGAGGCCCCTTAGGAAAAACAATTCATTGACAGTGAAATTCACTGAATGGCACATACACAGAATTTGTTGCAATTGGTTTTGATTTTGCATGGGGGCTTGTATTTTTGTGTAAAAGGTGATTGGATAAAATGATGGTGGGATAACTCTTATGAAAAAAAATATTTTTCACAATAGTCTTCCACAACTTTGTCACCATGCATAAAATTCAAAGAAATTCTCAATGCCACTGCTTAAGTAACCATTTTACTTAGCCTGTTTATTTCCTTGTCTAGACTGAAGTTTTCAATGGACTTGACTGTGCTGCAAAACAAAGCTGCGGTGTTTCTCTTGACTTCAGCCAGAGAGCAAATATAGGAAACTGTGATGCTTTCCTTAAAAATTTTTTCACTTAGGTAGGAGGCACAAAGCATCAGAAATGCATTAAAATGATAAGAAGTGCATTTAAAAAATTTTAAACTAAGGTTAAGTTCAAATAGAAGCAAGGGAGATACTGAGAAATGAAACAATTAAGGAGTAGTGCAGAATCATCAGGTTGGAAGATTTGTTGAGATTACTTTTATTTTTTGTTGTTTCTTTTCCTGTGGCTTCCTTTCCCTCACTTTTATAAAGGCTCATTTATCTTGGTAAGGTGTTATCTGATCCACTGACCGCAGGCTCCCCAGCCTAGACCATTGGCATTTAACTTGTCAAAGGACACAACTTAAATATTCCTGCCTGTTCTAGCAACATGTCACTTTCTAAATAAACAAATATTAAGACATTTATTAAATACTTATTATATAATATGTTTTACACTAACACTTTATTGGAATGAACTTGGGCAGAGAGCTGAGGCAGAGAGAGATTCGATAACTTTCCCACGATAAGACAGTAGGTTTGGATTCAAATCCTAGCAGTCCGGCTCCAAAGCCCAAGCATTTATAAACTACACTTTTTTTTTTCCCACTGTGGACACAAGTCTGAATAACTGTCCACAGACGTGAATGGATGTACCATTCCTCTTAAAGAGAAAACAAACATGAATTTGCTTGCTGTTTATAAAATATCATAGAAATACACACAGAAACTGAGAACATTGGATGCTTCTGGGGTAGGACTTGCATAAAGGAGAGATAGTAGTGCAAGGAGAGATTTCCAAGTATATCTTTCTGGAAGTTTTGAATTTTGAAATCCAGCTGCATTACTTTCACACAAAAAAAGGATAAATAAATAAAACGGTAAGAAGAACTATTACAAGAGTCAGTAGATTCTACCATGCCAACAAGAAATTGTAAACCAAACATTAAAAAGGAAAATTAAAGACATCCTTGGGGAATTCAACATGTTTTATTTTGCCAGGCACATGATTTCTTCAATATCCAATTAAATAATACTGTGCTAACTACATTTTCTAACACAGAGTGAACATTCACTGTAATGACAGTTTCATCATGCTAAAATCTATTCACAAACCTACACTGTGAAAAAAAGTGCGTTTCTAGGAAATTTTATGTACAAATGGAAAACATATCAAGTGATCGAACTGTCAAACTACACAAAATAAAACCAACCAATCAACCACCAACATTCAGTATATGTTAACAATATTTTAAGAAAGAAAATTTTCTTTACATTTGGCAGTTTTGTTCAAGAGGGGCTCTATAATTTTAAAAGTAAAGTAATAAAAGTATATACAATTTAATAATGTTCAAAATAGAAGATATTAAATAGCACAAATAATGTTACAACACTAAACACCCTATTGTCTATCAGTTTGGGTTTACAAGAAGCAAGGGGACCTGTATAGTTTACCCTATCCTCTGAGTCTAAAACAATTTTACTTTCAACTCTGTATATAGAATAGATTGGCCATAAATACAAAAGATGGTTTTGGCTTTATGCACATTTCTATTTGTGCATGTAGAGTAGAAATAATGACCTACTTGCAAAACAAACTGCTTTAGAGACTACTTTAGAATCATATACATTTGGAACAATAGCTTTTATTTAATAGCTTTTTTTTAATAAACATTATTTATGTTGTGTTTGTTAACTGCTATTTTTGCCCCATTGAGGCTTCCTCTTATAATATCATAATTTACCACCATTTAAATAATAAATCTTATTCCTAGATTTTGATAGGTGCTTACATTCATTCTGACAATGATTTTAGTTCTTGACACTTTATGTTGTAGTGCTTAGGAAGGTAATATATCTACCTTGATTACCTTCTTCATGGCTTGTTAACTACAAATAAAACTTTCATATTAGATTTTGATTAGGTATACGATATAAGTTCTGTTTGCACCTAGAAACATGAAAATGTCTTTAAAAGTAAGTAAAATGAAAGAGCAAAAGTTGTGTTTTTAAAAGAAATATGAGGATATGAAGAAAATTTTCATACTTCTCCCATCTATTTGTTATTTGGAGTAAAAAAAAATCACTATTAAATTATTCTAATAAAAGGATCCAAACATACAATTAGAAGATAGTTATTTTATTCATCACAAACTTACCACATTTGTATTTATGTACCAGTGAACATAATGTACCAACATTCTTTTAAAATAAAGTATGTCTATTTTTGTTCAAATTAGAATTTTTCTCACTTCTCCACAAAATGAGCATCTCTCCAGCATACATGAAAGAGTATTAAAAAAAAAAAAAAAGAATCGGTGACTTAAAAATCAGTATGATATCTGAGGTCGGTAAACAAAAAAAGTGAGTTAATCATTGAAATTAATTATTGAAGTTAAAAATTAGTAACACTTTAAATAAACTTCTGTCAATAAAATTGCATTTTCTACCTTGTTTTTTTCTTTTTTTTTTTTTCATTTTGATGGTTTCGGCCCTCATATACAAGTTTGATATTTCAAAAGAAATTTCTTCTTATATTTTTTAAAATGCCATACAAACTAGAAAATTAGAATAAACACATTTATCAATTAAACTGTGTAAGATTATATTCTCTGAGTCAAGAATAACTTAAATAACTTCCAAAAAAGAAAGTGCTTTTGTTTGGAAGATGATTACCTAACAATATAAACTTAAATGCTTCACTGACTTAATTCCAATTAAAGATATTAATGGTTGGTGTCCTTTTATCTTGCTGAAACAAGGGAACAGAGATCAATGACAGATATCAAAAACTGATAAGTTTTGCAATCTTAAAAGTAACCAATACTATATTTCACTGGAAGCACATAAACTCCATGTTATCTTTTTATGAAAATCGCTCATGTTTTATACAACTTTTAGATTCCCTCTTCCTTGTCTTTTTTCTCTTCTACATTTCTTTTGACAACTACTCTGTCACATGCATTTATATAACTTTTACTATGTAAAAATTGTGAACTTGGCATTTGGTTTTGTATACAAATGATTGACAGAACTCTAAACCCTTAAAGCAAGGATGGAAGATCACAGGTTAAGGCCCTAGTTCAATTAAGGGATGTAAGAATTCTAGTTTTATAGTCGCCATATTGGTTTTGAAGAAAAGGTAAATAAAGATATAAATAAAATCTAGGTTAAGTTAAATATTTCTATGCACCATGAGGACCATGACATGTCTAGTGATAGTCAATATCATACAAGAAAATGCATACTCATTTCAGTTCATGTAACGTTCACCTTTAGGAGTGAGTACCCACCTTTCTCAGGAATTTCCCATGGGTAAAGCCCAAGATTCTTTGCTCACTGAACACAGATCATTTACTGAGGGAAGCATAAGCCCCATTTAAGAAAACATTATGACTCTGGCAGCTGATTCCTCCTATTTCTACTTTTCCGGCTATTGATGAGAGCCTTTAACTTGCCATAGTCCCCTCTCATCTTCTTGGATTCTTCTCCGTGTTGATGTTGTTGCCGAGTATCTTTGCAGTACTGATTAATCATCTGCATTTCTGAGTGGCTGAACGCCCCCATGATGTCCTTCGGGTGGAAGGGTAAAGCCCTCACAGAGCTGGCCCAGGTCCACGGAGACCATTTGTCTGTAACAACAGCCACCATTTCGGAATCTAAAACTTTAAAGTTGATCTTGGCTAAGGTCTGCTTGAAGCTGTTTTCTGTTGCGATGCAGTGATACAGTCCTTGGTCGGAATCCTGAACAGAGCGGATCAGGAGTCCTTGTGAAGTGGCTATGATTCGCTCATTCAGCTTGACCTAAAAGAGAGATATCAAAGTTCTGAATACCCAACTCTATATATCTTCTAAAAAGATATGACCAACAATACAGAGTGTTAACTTCCTTCTTAGTGGACACAGATTTTTGGTAAGTTCCATTGCCTTTTTTTTTTTTTTTTTTTTGCTCAGGAAATCTAGTCTCAGCGGTACTGAATCTATTAAAGAGAGGGTGAAGTTATCACTCATATTGCCCAAAATAGCTTAAAGTGCATTCCCTTTGGATAGAAGTAGTTTCTCCACATATAAGCCAGAGTTTTGGATGTTTCTGGAATGTAAATCACAGTCAACATATATAAATGAAATTCACAGATAGTTTTAAATGTCTATTTTATCCTGTAGTTCTTGCCTTTTATTGTATCAAAAATACTCACTTATTGAGTAAAAACATGAAGCCACAATTAAAGGGTTGAATTTTACCTTTTTTTCAATGAATGAATGAATATTCCCTTAACTAAAATTTTTATAAGCAGAGGCAGCATTTTGAACATTATCAAGGGCTTTTCCCTATTATCTAACACAAAGAATGACTAAAAATAAACTGGAACTCATTATCTTGTAAGTACTCCAAGTGGTTTTACTTTCCAAGGAAAAGTAATAAGAAGCTATGAGGTGAATATTTAATTACTTTACAGGCTTATACTGGAAAAAAATATCATTTTCTAGATATAAACTAAATGCTGAAATCCATTTCCTTACAGTTCCTGCTATAGTATTGTCAATGAATATATAAAAACCTAAGTGGTAAGTAGTTCCTTTACATGTATACTCAGGAATGCTATTTCATTGAGGGAAGAAAGAAATTTGACCCAAATAAAAATAAGGGAAGGCAAAATATAGTATTGAAATACAAAACATAGAACAGAACTAGAAAAGAGAGATTAGGAAAAAGTAAGGACAGAAATATATAAAGCAAATTTTTTTATGTTCATTTAATTTTTAAAGTTTAAATGTGCCTTGAAAATAGTTTTAAGTAATGTAGAAATGCATTCAGAAATAAAAGAAAAGAAAGCATTTTCCATTTGTGTGAAATTGGGAAAAATTTTGGAGGCCAATTTGATAGTATCTATTAGCATGTATATAATATTCAGTGCAGACATTTTATTTCTAGGAATTTATATAGAAGATATACTCTTACAAGTATGCAGACATTCATTTACATGATGGTTTTTTTATTTATTTATTTATTTATTTTTTTTTGCGGTATGCGGGCCTCTCACTGTCGTGGCCTCCCCCGTTGCGGAGCACAGGCTCCGGACGCGCAGGCTCCGGACGCGCAGGCTCAGCGGCCATGGCTCACGGGCCCAGCCGCTCCGCGGCATATGGGATCCTCCCAGACCGGGGCACGAACCCGTATCCCCTGCATCGGCAGGCGGACTCTCAACCACTTGCGCCACCAGGGAGGCCCTACATGATGTTTTTGATAAGAGGAAAAATAAGAAATAATGTAGCCAGTAGATAGCTTTAGAAAACTTAAGGTATGTTCATACAGTGGAATACTATGCAGCCAAGAAAATAAGGTAGCTCCACATGTACTGATATGAAGTGTGTGTATGTGTCTGTGTGTGTGTGTGTGTCTGTGTGTATGTATCAGAGAGACAGAGAGAGAGGAAAATAGGAAGATTATGGAGACTATTTGGAGGAATATATAATTCTTAGCAGCCTTATACTCTGAGAAGTGGGAATAAGTATTGAAGTGGAGAAGAGGAGGGCTTTTAGTTTTCACTTATGCTATTCAGTATGAACTATTTGCATTTTTCTCTGCAAGTTTTTTGTTACCATTTGTCTTACTTTTCAAAATAAAAGTTCAATATTTACACACCATTAATATGAGAAATATGTGTATGTTTGCCTAAAATACTAAGGAAGAATTAAGATAAATTTAATTAAATCTTAATAGTTTATTCAACTAAGGTGAGACTGAGTGGAATTGTGATCTGTTTGAATTCTGGACAGAACAGATTTTCGTAATTACATTAGAGTTAATTTTTTCATAGTCTTAAATTATGGCATTCTTCTGTTTTCTGAGATTGGAAGAAAAATCAAGATAGTCATATTTGAGTCTCCACATTCTTGAACCTTCTGAAATAGAACATTAGAAATATCATAAAAGTGATAAAATTTATGATCCATTCCCTTTTAAATTTCATTTGATAATTCCTGTGACATGTATTCAAGACTGTATATATTCACTTATTTCAATTTTACGTAATAGAAATTACATTCACTCATTATATATTATTCCACTAAACTTTCTACTGAATAAAAGAAAAGCATTTTATCTATGTTAGGTAAGCTCCCGTTTGAGTTTTGGATTTCCAATTCACATACACACATACAGACTTTCTCTGGAAGGATGGTTCATGTCCACATGTCATGTTCTAGCCTAAGAATTCCATTTCTGTATGATAATCATCATAGTACATTATGAATTTTACCCCAGATTACTTTGCAAGGCAATTATTCTTATGCTCCATATCCATTCAAAATAATTTAAGCTTAATTAGACTACAGACAATTCAAGACTAATTTGATGATAGATTTGATAGCAAAGAAAATAGGTCTCAAACAATAATTTTTTATTAATGAAAAAACTAAAAAAATAAAATTTAATATCATGGAAATCTGGGGCAAGAAGGGGCCCTGAAGTGCATGGAGCTCATCTTTGATAGTTATGTCTCATCTTATGCAAGTGGTCATCAGCCTATGGTTTAATATTCCAGTGACAAGGGACACCAAATTTCCTAAACATCTCATAACATCTTTGGATAGGCAGGTCTGAGAATTGGGAAGTATTTTCTCATAAAGAGCCAACAACTGCTTCAGTAATTTTGATGCAATGCCTGTGTTCTACAGCTTGGGATTGTATCCATTCTACATAGCCCTCATTAATCTAATATGTAGTATGGAAAATGCCTACAATAGAACACACACAAATGCAGAAGGCTCTATTTTCTCTTTGCTGCATCAGACTTTATGATGTACTGTTAGTACCATTACAGTCTAGGCTACTTTAACGGTTTATATATACATATATATTTTTCTTCTTATCCTCTCATTTGTCAGGACAATGTGACATCAATATTATGGAATTCAGTATTTATAACATTTCACTCTATGCTGCTTTACAATGTTTTCCTTTTAAAGCAGCTCTTTACGATCAGTGAAAGGTTAATATAAGTGTCCTTTTATTTGAAAATCGAGGGTTTTTTTTACATATCAGTAAATAAAGGCAATATACACAATGATTCCACATATTACCTAACAAAACCCCAGGAGTTATGAATAATAAAGCAATGGAAACAGATTACCACACAGCAGAAAAATGCTCTTTACCATTTCTTGCTGAGGAAAATCGAACTTTTTAAAAAGCCCCTTTTATCTTGTGAATCACACAAAGGTGCTGTTGTATGAGAACTTAGCTTCTGGATTTGCACACATCTTGTTTCTTTTACAAATGCTTCCTCACATCAATACCCCCATCTGAGTGTGCAAGCTCTTGTTTTAATCACTGTGTTATCGAGGTGAGCAGGAAGAAAGGATTTCTAATTAATCCGTCAACTCTATGGACAAAGGATTTTAAAGAAGGTGGCACTTGTCATCCCAGAGACATTAAAGGATGTTCATATGTCTTTCCTTTTTCATTTGATCTGAACCTCACTGAGGTATGGTGATTTAATGCTCTTTCCAAAGCCCTGACTGATTGCTGCTCTGCTGAGTTACTCACCTCTTTCCTCCTGTCCTCGTCTTTCTGTAACAACCACTTGATAGATGCCTGTGGAGACTTGGGGGCACACTCAAGGAAAGTGGTGTTGTTTTTTACTCCATACTGAACAATTTCAGCTGCATTTCTATATGCTGAAGAGCAAAAATAAAAGGAGAGAGGATGACAATGGAATCTGGAACATATTCTATTATATGAATGTTTGTTTCTCTATAAAATTGTGAGCAACTATGGCAAACCCCAAAGGCAGTCTTAATCATTTAACAAGCAGACTATTATACATTGTTTGCCTGGTTTGTTTAACCTAAAGGGAAGGAGAGAAAGATATAAGGGAATCAATGTTTATTCAAGAATTACTTTACACGATGGTATGCACTTAATATCATCTTGAACATTTAATTATTATAACATCTTTGTGAATTAAATTCTCTCAGCTTTTCATAGCTGAACAAATTGAAGCTGTGAGTTATGAGGAAACATATCCTAGTTAAAGAATTAGTAAGTGTCAGGCAATACTGAAGCCAAGTTCATCCCACCCCTAAACTCCATACTCAGTGTGGTATAGATTAAATTCGGAAACATTGGGAAAAGGCAGAAAGCAAGGTGTGGCCACAGTGGGATGTAATGATTGAGAAAACAATCTTTGAAATCAGATTTTACCCGAGGTAAAACCTTGACTTCATCACTGCTGGCTGTGTAACCTTAGAGAAGTTATTTAATATCTCTGTGCTTCAGTTTTACTTGGTTCTAAAACAGACATTTTCAGACATTCTTTACTGAAATTCTTAAATTAGGAAGAGTATTTAGTATAATCATGTGGTAGCTTAGACATGGGCAGAATCCTCATTCATAAAGTGGGAATAGGAATAGACCTTAATTAAGAATAATTTCTTGAGCACTGAAATAATCCATAAAAAAACACTTAGCTCAGGTTTTGACACAAAATCTACATCGGTGTTTGTTCATCATTACCTCCGCTGCAAATACTCTTACCACTATGACTGACACTCAGGTTTATAAAATACTCAGCAAACAGAGAAATAGTAACCTGGCTTTATTCCCTCAATTAGATGTATGGAACAATTAAGCAAAATGTGTCTCAATTTTCTTCTTGTAGTTAGTGTAATTAGTGACAAGAATTTCATTCTTTAAATAAAACAAAAATGCCCAGACTCAAAAAGATTAGCAACAGGAACTCAGTGTTAACAGTTAGCAACAGTACCTCTGTAGCACCTTGGTGAGCCTGGAGGAAGGTCCCTCTGTTGGTGGGGTGCAGGTGGAGGGAGGGGGTCAGTGGGAAAAGTATAATAACATAATATCTCCATGTCAGGATGGGAAGAAAGGAATTAGATTAATTGTAAGATACAAGGCAGGACTGCCAGAAGTAAATGGAAAGGTTGTAAACTGTAAAACCAAGGCACTAAAGTACACCCATGTTCAGAGCAGGATAATTCATAATAGCCAACATTTGGAAGCAGTGCAAGTGTTCACTGATGGATGAGTGGGTAAACGAAATGCGATATATATTATACATACAACGGATTATGTTTTCCCCTTAAACAGGAAGAAAAATATTCTGACACATGTTACAACATGAATGAAACCTGAAGAAGACATTAGGCTAAGTGAAATAAGCCATTTACAAAAGGACAAATATTGTATGATTCCACTTATATAAGATATCTAGAGTATTCAGATTCATAGAGACAGAAATTAGAACAGTGGTTACCAGAAGCTGGGGAACGGGGAATAGGGAGTTAGTGTTTAATGGGTATGGGGTTTAACTTCAGGATGATGAAAAAGTTGTGGTGCTGGTGGTACAGCATTGTGAATGTACTTAATGCCACAGAACTGTACACTGTAAAATGGTTAAAATAGTAAATTTTGTTATGTAATTTAACACAGTAAAAAACAAACAAACAAGATGTTATTTTTTCTTCAGTGGTAAACAAAAAAATAAGTAAATTTTTTTCGTCAGAAAGAAAATAATGTCTAGGAAAATCTATAATTACTATCTTTGTGAAAGACTTACCTACTAACATACCCAAGGTATCTGTGTTCCTGGACTTTTGTTTTACAAAATTCTTAGTATACATACAAATAACATTTAATTTTTAATTATCATATATGAATACCACTAATTTTTATAGTGAACCTTTCTTTAAAATGACACACTTTAATCTGTTACGAGGTTTCCCTTACTGAAATATGATATTGAGCACTGCTAGTCTTTACCAAGTTTGACCACTTTTAATTACCTTTTAGATTAAATCCTCTGCATTGAGTCAATGGATTTCCATGTCTCACATCTTGTCTTCGGCTCCTCCTATAAAGCACAGAAGTATATACAAGTGACTTAGAATTAACATTGCCAATTATACCACATTTAAAAGACTTCAGTTTAAATTTTGCAATCTTCTGATTGCCTAAGCTTTCAAAAAGAAAAGTGGTCTGATTATCTGCATTTTTTTGTTCAATGCTTCAAATATAGTGTTGGTACTTAACCTTGTTTTCAATCTGAATTAATTCAGACTCTCCCCATCTACCACTTGTGATAGATGAACCTCCTACTATGTGTACGTCCTGGGTAAATGCTAGATTCCAAGTTAATAGTGTAAATTTTTATTTTAGAGACATTCATAGAAAATTTTCTAAGATGATAACTCCAAAGTATAAACTCACTAGCATCTTCCTCCTTATAATTTTTTCTTAAATAAGTATAATTCTCTTACAAAAGTCAATGCTTTCAAACCATTTCCAGATATACTAAAAAGTTTCCAGAACAAGAGATACAGAGAACATGGATTTTTAGTATAAAGTTAAGCAAAATATTTCATTTACTAGAATAAGAATTTTCCTTCACATTTTTATTTTGAAAAATTTCAAGACTACAGAAAAGTGGATATATGAATACAATGAATGATGTTATACCTAGACTCATAAATCGTGTTTTGACATATTTATTTTTTCTCTCATATGCAAGAACATGTCATGTATATACTGTGTATGCACATATATGAAAATCTTTAGAAAATAAGTTGCAGACATGATAATTTTACACCCTTAAATGTATGTGTTTTCTAAGAATAAGTAATTTCCCTACATAAGAACAATATCATTATTATACTAAAGATATCAATATTTATTTAATAATACCATGTAATACACATTTTATATTAAAATTTTACTACTTGTCCCCAAAATATCCCTTATGAATTTTTAAAAGTTTATTCAGGATCCAATCAAGGTTCACTCAGGGAATTTACTTGTTACATATCACCAACCAAGCATTTCAGAAATTTAGTTATATCCTTTGTAAGTTGGTCATTATTTAAATAAAAGTTTAAAGTTACTTGAAAACTATTTAATTTCTTGTCTTAGATTCACTTACATATTAGCTTCAATTGTGTTACATAGTACAACAAATCAAAATAGATAGAGCAACTGAAATTCTCTTAGCAATGAATCGTGTACATGAACATTGTTATAAGAGAGAAGAAAGGGAACACTCTTCAAATATTGGGAGTACAGGGGTAGATCAGTTGTTTATTATCAATGCTGAAAAGTATATATGGATAAGCATATCACTTAATTGGGTTAGTTAAGTCTCTCTTAATTTTTTTTTTTTTTTTTTTTTTTTGCGTTACACGGGCCTCTCACTGTTGTGGCCTCTCCTGTTGCGGAGCACAGGCTCCGGACGCGCAGGTTCAGCGGCCATGGCTCACGGGCCCAGCCACTTCGCGGCATGTGGGATCCTCCCAGACCAGGGCACGAACCCGCATACCCTGCATCGACAGGCAGACTCTCAACCACTGCGCCACCAGGGAAGCCCCCTCTCTTAATATTTTTAACCTTAATGATAAATTAAAATATTCAGTAAGAAGAAGGGAAATATTAAAATCACACTGGGATTATAAAATTTGCAAAGCAAAACGAACCTCAAAGTCAATGATAATGAAAAAAAATTATTTTAAAGTTACAGCAAATAGTTAATAGTTTAAATAATCAAGGGATTATATACATCTATTTATGAAAATATGAGTACAATTTTTGTGTCATTTAAGTATTGTTTCTCCCAAAAAGCCACATGATGCTTATTCAATTGTATATTTCTTTACAATCACACACACACAAACTAGTGGAAGTCACTCTTGTCTCAGAAATTACGATTAATACTGTACTTTAGAATAGATCCTATGTCAGGTTTTTACTGCATTGTATTTGCTATATTTTGAAGTCACAGCATTATTTTCTACCAGCTAACTTGTGAGCGTATATTATATGAGAACCATATGACAGTTCTTATGGCTGAACTGGTCATTTTCAGCCATCTAGACAAGCAATATTACTCACATTGGTTAAATTTATTGTCCTGTGGTCAGCACTATGTTACGCTTTACTCAAGTACATGAACCTCCAAGCTGGGCGATCTGAATTTGCAGTATCACATAGCTTCCAGACATTCAAACACCATTGTTATGGCTTGGCTTAAATGATGAAAACAACAAGGCAGCCATCTGAGCTTTCTATATGTGTAGATTCCCTTTCAGGCATTTTTTATAACATTGTGAAAGCATAAGGGTAGACAGTCATATTACATTGCATGTAGGATTGGGGATTTGGCTCAAGTTGCCAATGTTTCTGCCATTATAGTCTATTCTTTTGGATAAACAATGAAATCATCTACTTCTTGTGTAAAAAGCAGATATTTACTTTAAGGGTGAACTGATTATCTTGTCTTAAAGTTTCCAACTCCATGTCTGAATCCAGAATAAATAACATTTGAGATTAAATTCTAATATTTGATACAGATGCACAAATAAAGGTAGTTGAGGGTGAAGAGGAAAAATGCTTATGTTGTTTACTATGAAAAAACTTTTTTAAAAAAAGAGAAACTACCGAGCCAATGATACTTAACAACTCTATTATGTCAAAATATAACCTCCATTCATTTCCAAGTGTAACTGTACTTCTTCGTTTCCATACAAAGGACATGTTTTTGTTTTTCATTCCTATGAATTCCTCTACATGATCCTTGTGTTCCAGTTAGATAGTGCAATCAAAATAAAACCAGGTAACTTAACACTATTAAAGAATTTTGTATCCTGCTACTTTACCAAATTCATTGATTAGTTCTAGTAGTTTTCTAGTGGCATCTTTAGGATTTTCTATGTATAGTATCATGTCATCAGCAAAGAGTGACAGTTTTACTTCTTTTCCAATTTGTATTCCTTTTATTTCTTTTTCTTCTCTGATTGCTGTGGCTGGGACTTCCAAAACTATGTTGAATAAGAGTGGTGAGAGTGGACATCCTCGTCTTGTTCCTGATCTTAGTGGAAATGCTTTCAGTTTTTCACCATTGAGTATGATGCTTGCTGTGGGTTTGTCATATATGGCTTTTATTATGTTGAGGTAGGTTCCCTCTATGCCCATTTTCTGGAAAGCTTTTGTCATAAATGACGTTGAATTTTGTCAAAAGCTTTTTCTGCATCTATTGAGATGATCATATGGTTTTTATTCCTTAATTTGTTAATGTGGTGTATCACATTGATTGATTTGTGTATATTGAAGAGTCCTTGCATCCTTGGGATAAATCCCACTTGATCATGGTGTATGATCCATTTAATGTGCTGTTGGATTCTGTTTGCTAGTATTTTGTCCAGGATTTTTGCATCTATGTTCATCAGTGATATTGGTCTATAATTTTCTTTTTTTGTGATATCTTTTTCTGGTTGTGTATCAGGGTGATGGTGGCTTCGTAGAATGAATTTGGGAGTGTTTCTCCCTCTTCAAGTTTTTGGAAGAATTTGAGAAGGATAGGTGTTAGCTCTTCTCTAAATGTTTGATAGAATTCTCCTGTGAAGCCATCTGGTCCTGGACTTTGTTTGTTGGAAGATTTTTAATTATGGTTTCAATTTCATTACTTGTGAGAGTTCTGTTTATATTTTCTTATTCTTCCTGGTTCAGTCTTGGAAAATTCTACCTTTCCAAGAATTTGTCCATTTCTTTGTGGTTGTCCATTTTATTGGCATATAGTTGTTTGTAGTAGTCTCTATAATCCTTTGTATTTCTGCAGTGTCAGTTGTGATTTCTCCTTTTTCACTTCTATCTTTATTGATTTACGTCCTCTCCATTTTTTTCTTGATGAGTCTGGCTAAGTGTTTATCAATTTTGTTTATCTTCTCAAAGAACCAGCTTTTAGTTTTATTGATCTTTGCTATTGTTTTCTTAATTTCTATTTCATTTATTTCTGATCTGATTTTATGATTTCTTTCCTTCTACTGACTTTAGGTTTTCTTTGTTCTTCTTTCTCTAGTTGTTTTAAGTGTAAGGTTAGATTGTTTATTTGAGATTTTTCTTGTTTCTTGAGGTGAGATTGTATTGCTATAACCTTCCCTCTTAGAACTGCTTCTGCTGTGGCCCATAGGTTTTGGGTTGTCATGTTTTCATTATCATTTGTTTCTACGTATTTTTTTATTTCTTCTTTGACTTCTTCAGTGATCTCTTGGTTATTTAGTAGCACACTGTTTAGCCTCCATGTATTTGCGTTTTTTACATTTTTTTCCCTATAATTGATTTCCAATCTCATAGTGTTCTGGGCAGAAAAGATGCTTGATATGATTTCAATTTTCTTAAATTTTCTGAGTCTTGATTTGAGACCCAAGGTGTGATCTATCCTGGACAATGTTCTATGTGCACTTGAGAAGAAAGTGTATTCTGCCACTTTTGGGTGGAATGTTCTATAAATATCAGTTAGATCTATCTGGTCTATTGTGTCATTTAAAGCTTGTATTTCCTTATTTATTTTCTGTTTGGATGATCTGTCCATTGGTGTAAGTAGGGTGTTAAAGTCCCTTACTATTATTGTGTTACTGTTGATTTCTCCTTTCATGGTTGTTAAGCATTTGCCTTAAGTATTGAGGTGTTCCTATGTTGAGTGCATAAACATTTATAATTGTTATATCTTCTTCTTGGATTGATCCTTTGATCATTATGTAGTGTCCCTCCTTATTTCTTGTAACAGTCTTTATTTTAAAGTCTATTTTATCTGATATGAGTATTTCTATTCCAGCTTTCTTTTGATTTCCATTTTCATGGAATATCTTTTTCCATCTTTCACTTTAGTCTGTATATGTCCCTAGGTCTGAAGTGGGTCTCTTGTAGACAGCATATATATAGGTCATGTTTTTGTATCCTTTCAGCCAGTCTGTGTCTTTTGGTTGGGCCATTTAATCCATTTACATTCAAAGTTATTATCGATACGTATGTTCCTATGACCATTTTCTTAATTGTTTTGGGTTTGTTTTTGTGGATCTTTTTCTTCTCTTGAGTTTCCTGCTTAGAGGAGTTTCTTTAGCATTTGTTGTACAGCTGGTTTGGTGGTGCTGAATTCTCTTAGCTTTTGCTTTTCTGAAAAGCTTTTCACTTCTCTATCGAATCTGAAGGAGATCCTTGCTGGGTAGAGTAATCTTGGTTGTATGTTTTTCTTTCATCACTTTAAGTATATCCTGTCACTCCCTTCTGGCCTGCAGAGTTTCCACTGAAAAATGAGCTGATAACCTTATGGGGATTCCTTTGTATGTTGTTTTTTGTTTTTTCCTTGCTGCTTTGAATATTTTTTCTTTGAATTTAATTTTTGTTAGTTTGATTAATATGTGTGTTGGTGTGTTTTTCCTAGGGTTTATCCTGTATGGGAGCCTCTGTGCTTCCTGGACTTGGGTGACTATTACCTTTCCCATGTTAGGGGAGTTTTCAACTATAATCTCTTCAAATATTTTCTCAGACCCTTTCTTTTTCTTTTCTTCTTCCGGGACCCCTATAATTAGAATGTTGGTGTGTTTAGTGTTGTCTTGGAGGTCTCTGAGATTGTCTTCAATTCTTTTCATTCTTTTTTCTTTATTTTGCACCTTAGAAGTTATTTCCACCATTTTGTCTTTCAGCTCACTTATTCGTTCTTCTGCCTCAGTTATTCCATTATTGATTCCTTCTACTGCATTTTTCAATTCAGTTATTGTGCTGTTCATCACTGTTTGTTTGTTCTTTAGTTCTTCTAGATCTTTGTTAAACATTGCTTGTATTTTCTCAATCCGTGCCTCCATTCTATTTCTGAGAGTCTGGATCATCTTTACTATCCTTACTCTGAATTCTTTTTCAGGTAGATTGCCTATTTCCTTTTCATTTATTTGGTCTTGTAGGTTTTTACCTTGCTCCTTCATCTGTGACATATTTTTTGTGACTTTTTTTTTTTTTTTTTTTAATGAGTGGGATTGTGTTCCTGTCTTACTGGTTGTTTGGCCTGAGGCTTCCAACACTGGAGTTTGTAGGCTACTGGGTAGAGCTGGGTCTTGGTGCTGAGACAAGGAACTCTGTGAGATCTCACTCTGATGATTATTCCCTGGGGTCTGAGGTTCTCTGTTAGTCCAGTTGTTCGGACTCAGAGCTCCCACTGCAGGAGCTTTGGCCCAACCCTGGGTTTGTGAACCAAGATCCCGCAAGCTGCCTGGGGCAGCAAAAAAAAAAATAAATAAATAAATAATAATAATAATAGCAATGTAAAAAATAAAATTAGACTAGGAAACTAACAGATATGTTAGGAAGAATATAAAAGTCAAAATATAGATGAATCAACAACTGGAAGGTACATTTGTACCACAATAGTAAAAAAGAGGAGGAGGGAAAAGAAAAAAAAAAGAGGGGGGAAAGGCCTTGGCTGTGAAAGGCAGGGCCTAAGCAAGGGTGAGGTTTGGGCGGTGGGTGGGGCCAATGCTTAGAACCCACAGGGCTGGAAAAGGCCCTGGGTGCTGTGGGGAGGTATGGTTTAGGCTCAATGGAACAGAAGGGGCCCAGGTGTGCCCCCCACCCCTGTTCTCAGAGGGCTGGGGACCTCACCTGGGATCCCAGCAGGCTTCTTGGGCATGAGTGGGTGGGGAAATGCTGACCTCTCCTCTCCTGCTCCTCTGGTCTGGGAGGGCCCCTCCCGCCTGTCTCTCCTGATCTCCCTGTCCTCCCTCCTATGCCGCCAAGGACCTACATGTCCTGGAGGGGGCTTTGGAGGGCAGGGGATCAGCCTGAGAGCTCAGCAGGCTCCCTGGGCCCAAGTAGACAGGGCACTCCTCCTCTGCTCCTCTCCTGCTCCTCCTGGAGGGCTCCTTCCATCTGCCTCTCCTGATCTCCCTGGCCTCAGGGGCGCAGATCCTGCCTGGCTTCCACTTCTCCTCCCTCCCTCAGTCCCCCTACATCCTGCTGGTTCACTTTGGGGTTCCTCCCGTCTCCTTCAGCATCAGAGTCCCCCACCAGTGGCCAGCAGGTGCCCTAGTTGTGGGGAGACACTAACTCTGCATCTTCCCACACGGCCATCTTGACTCCGCCTCCTCTTTATACATTTTGGATAATAACCCCTTATAGGATATATGTTTTGCAAATATTTACTCCCATTCAGAAGGTTGCCTTTTCATTTTGTTGATGGATTTCTTCATTGTGCAGAAGCATTTTAGTTTGATATAGTCCCACTTGTTTACTCTTGCTTTCGTTACTTTTGCTTTTGGAGTCAGATCCAAAAACTAATCACCAAGACATATCAAGGAGCTTACTGCCTACATTTTCTTTCAGGAGTTTTGTGGTTTCACATCTTATGTTCAAGTCTTCAGTTCATTTTGAGTAAATATTTGGGTGTGGTGTACGAGAGTAGTCTAGTTTTATTCTTTTGCATGTGGCTGTCCAGTTTTCTCAATACTATCTATTGAAGAGCCTGTCTATTCCATATTGTATATTTTTGGCTCCTTGGTTGTAAATTAATTGAGTATATATGCCTGGGTTTGTATCTGGGCTCTCTCATCTCTTCCAGTGATCTATGTGCCTGTTTTTATGCCAATGCCATACTGTTCTGATTACTCTAGCTTTGTAGTATAGTCTGAAGTCAGGGAACATGATTCAACCAGCTTCTTCTTTCTCAAGATTCCTGTGGATATTCAGGGTCTTTTGTGGTTCCATACAAATTTTAGGATTGCACGTTCTATTTCTGTGAAAAATGTCATTGGAATTTTGATAGGGGTTACCTTAAATCTGTAGACTTTGAAATTATCCAGGCCACTTTTCCCTACTCCAGATTCATATTTCTAACTGCCTACACAACATCTCCATTTGAATATCTCATAGGCAGCATTAACTTAACATTATCTTTCTCCCCACAAACCTGCTCTTTCCACAGTCTTCTCTTTCTCAGGAAATGACATGTACATACTTCCAATGCTCAGTTCTGAAAACTTACTTATTTTTGAGTCCTCCATTTATCTAACATACCTACATGTAATATGTCAGCAGATTCTGTGAACCCTATCCAGAATCAGACCACTTTTGGCTACCTCCACTTATATCATCCCTTTGCAAGCCAACATTGTATCTCACTTGGATCATTAGTTAGTAGCCTAACTGTCTTACAGCTTCTATTTCTTCTTTCCCACATCTTCTTCCCATCCCAAGACCTCAATCACAGCCAAACCCAACCAGACTATCTTTTTAAACCAAAAGTCAAATAATATCACTCCTGAGCTCAAAAACTCTCAGCAGTTTTCCATTTAACTCTAAATAAAGGCCCTTCAATGATTTACTAAGTCCTATGTCATCTGGCATTCTGATCCCTTTTCTTCCTACCCTTTTTTTTCTCATTCCAGTATTGTCCCATTAGTCTTGGTGTTGTTTTTTGGACAATCCTGGCACACCTAAGCTTTAAGGATTTCTGGTCCCTCTCTCTGAAATGCTGTTCTCCCAAATAATGGTGGTATCACCTCATGGTATCACTCCTCATCACGTTCAAGCCTTTGTTCAAATATACCTTCAGTAAGGCCTCCCCTGACCACCCATTTAACAATGCAGTCCCCTGCTTCCACATGCCCTGTCTCCTTTCCCTGCTCTTTTAAAAGTCATAGGCCTTATCATTATTTGGTATACTGGAGGGTTTCTTTCTTTATTTGTTAATTGTCTGTATTCCCCCTCTAGAACTTATTATCCCTCAAGGCAGAGATTTTTGTCCTTTTGTTGCTATTTTTTTTTTCACGTTATATGCCTAGCTCTAGAATACTGCCTGGCAAATAATTGTCTCATGATACAAATTTATTGAAGTAATAGATAGAAGGATCAGAATAATCTTGATATGAAGAAGTGCTAGGGTTGTTTTAATATGTCAAGTCCTTAAAGGCCTATATCTTTAACAGAGAATAAAGGAGCTATAAAACACCATCACCCCAGTGATTTTACTTGAAATATCACTGGTGCTCAAGGCTGGTCCTATTTGCTCTCTCCTGATGACCTGTGTTTTATAGGTTTTCCTCCTGTCACCCATCATGACCCATATCAAATTTTGATTGAAAATAGCTGTGACCTTGGTTAAACCTAAATTCTGCTTATTCTTTGTTTTATAATTTCACTACTGGTGTTTTCTTCCAACTTGGTGCAAGTTGGTTCAGAGTTTCCTGCCTAAGTCTTCTCTTGGATAAAAGGCACTATGCCTCAGACTGCCTTAACCTCTTAATCTAACCAGCAATCATGCACTCACCATTCTAAGGGGTAAAGCATGGTCATCAAGGTTTTGAAAGTGTTCATGGTACCCATTCTGGAGCGATGCTCCTGTTGCCTGAAGTAGGACAAGCATTTGATTACAGGGGAATTAAGCGGCCAGGGAAGTCCTAGGAGAGTTAGATTTAAGGATATCTGAAGCATATAAAACAAAAAAGATAAAAATTAGGTAATGTGAAAGTTAAATGCTGCTTGAAATATTTGAGGTGGGGATTGTGTTGCAGAGGAACGTTAAAAGGAGAAAGGAATTTTTCCAAAGTACTGCATTCTAATATGTCTGTGAGAATCTCAAGTTATAAAGCAGGGCCATTTTCTGCTTTGTTGTTGCTGTGTTTTTTAATATGTTAATCCCAAACTCCTAATTTATCTCCTCCCAACCCCCACCCCTCTGTCTCCCTTGGTAACCATAAGTTTGTTTTCTATGAATGGCCATTTTCTTTATTCAAAGACTACATATGGTGCTAAACTTAGCTACTACTTTTAGTATCATTTTACGCAGTACTGCAATAGAACTGATTTTAATAACGTGGAGCATTGCTTAATTGTCTGATGATATCAATTTTGATTTTCAGCTGAATATTAATACTTACCGTTTCCCGGTTGGATAGAACCTAGAGCAAGCATGGCCATCCCAGGCGCAGTAAGGGTCTCTTGCCAGGCAGCAGTCAGCACAGGCTGTACCGTAGATGTGGCAGCGATGCAGAGACACTTGGGAAAGTCCTTCATTGGAGCTCACATACAACTGTTGCTATTAGAAGAATGATGGTGATTTATTTCAGATGTGGAAGTTAAAAGTGGACTTTCAGCAGGAACACAATATAATATATGCCCACAAACCCTTGGATTCATTTTGAAATAGACTAAAAACAAGAAGCAAAGTACAGAAGGGTATAAAGCCAAAATAAATATAATTTTCCTACGTTAATATGCTTATAACATTACCACTTTCCTGTTTAAAAAAAAAGTTCAGAGCACCATGTAGAATGGTAATGTATTTTAGACATTGGGATTCATTGTTCTCTTAGATTTGAGCTAACGTATTACAGATTTAAATTATGATGTTTGCCTTTTTTCTTTGAATGCTGTCTCTTGGCAAAGCACAAGGCAGCTTTCTTACTCTTCAAGTCTGGCAAACCATCACCTTGTAAATTTGAAAAAGTAGAGTCTAAAATAAAGGGCACTTTTATGTTTAGAAAAAATAGATGGTAAGTATTAGATAAAATTATTTTTAAAATTTCACATGCCTTTGAAAGTGACATTACTGAGAGCAATTTTAAAATTATTTAGAAGACTGTAAGTATTTATATTTAGACATGTTTTAAACTTTCTGTATGATCCCAAGATCTTCAGCAGCCTGAGTCATAAATAAAGATTTCATCCTCCTTCATATGTACAGTGTCAAGAGCTTATTATGATATTTCTCCAAGTCTTTTAGCTGTGCATAAAGCAGTTCTCAGGAGTTGAAGGGATGTTTCTAATCCACAGTCCTTATTTTACAAAGGACTGATAATATGTAATTCAAGTTAACATAGAATTTCTAAGCTGGAACTCGAATACATGCACATGTGCACACATGTGTGTGTATGTGTGTGTGTCTGTATGTATATATGTATATACATTTAGAAATTATATATAAATTTAAAAATTATATGTAGATTTAAAATTAAATCAGTGAGGGCGCCATTGGTCTATCAGGTTCTGGAGGCACATATCTGAGATTCAGATCCCAGCTACCACAAATTTGCTGGTTAACTTTTCTGAATCTCAGCTTCCTCTTTGGTAAGACTGGGACAATATAGCACTTACTCCACAGATTTTATGTAAGAACTAAATACAAGGGCTAACTCCACATAAAATGCTTAGAATAATTTCTGGCACCTAAGCGCTTAATGAATATTAAGCAATAGTATTAGTAAACTACCAATGAACGAGTTAGCAATTTACACATTTTCAATTCTAATTAATCATTTGAATCACATCTCAGCCTAGCACATCTAATATAAAATAATTATTTTATTCAGATCGATGAATTTTTCAGAAAATAGGCTGAAAATTACTGATCCCCGTTTGAGACATTCAAGCTATAAGAAAACAACTGCATGTTTTGATGATAATCATTTCTCTAGAAATATTTGAAATAAATGTTCATTGAGTACATTAACAAATAATATAGTTAATGCATCAACTTCATTAAAATATTTCAAGGAAATTTGTTTATTTGAGGAAAGGATACAGGTAATTCCAGTCTAGAAATTATCTTTTTTATTAATCTGTTTTCTGCTATATGGAATGCAAGGATAAATTAGAGAATAAAGGAGCATAAAATGAAAAGTAAAATTTTTAGTTTGAGCATTAGAGAAGGTACTAAATTCGTGGAATTTAAATATATATAAAATACCATTGGCAATTTGTAGTTCTTTCACACTGAAAAAATAATGCAATACGTAGTTGTGTAAATGAATTCTCCCCCAAATCAAACAATTACCTTGCCCTGAATCTAATTGCTTTAATTAAATATTTTAAATTATCTACAATATAAGATGTTGAAACAAATTTAATACTCAGTCTTTCCAGTGTATGTTTATGCTGCACACTGCAATTTAATGGAATGGATTGTGTATTACAAGTTCACCAGTTGAATTATGAGCTGAAACCTATAATTGTATACTGTACTACTATGTCACACAAATGGCCTTGTGTCCATTTTGAATCTTGCTCTGATACTTTCTCCTTCCATTAAACTACTATAAACAAAGGGATTCCATGCTGACTTCAAAGACAATTCTGACTTGGGATCAGCTCCCTAGGACATTGGGGACAATGACAAATGGCTTCTTGTTACTTGGGAAAATGTTTGTTATGCACCATACAAACATTTTTACAGATGAGATCTTTAGCTCCCTTGTACCCTATTTATTTTTCTTCATAAAATTTAGTCAAGTGAAGAGAGTACAAGACTAACTGTGGAATACTTCTTTATCTGTAACAGACCAAGTATGGTGAAGAACACTAAAGTTATATCATCAGTTATGCCAACACATAAAATCTTTATTCCATATTCCAAGAAAAATAAGTCTTAGGCTCTTACAAACAGCAGTTACCAAAGACGCACTTTATTTTAGGCAATTTATATAAGTTAACTCATTTGTGAGAAAGCATTACCTTACGGAGGCAGAAACTTAGGTCAGTGAAGTAAAATAATTTGTTTATAATTTAAGGTCACGTTGGGGTTCAAATGCATGTCAGTCCCATTCTGAAGCCTACCCCATTTTTGACTATACTGCTCTGCCCCTTAGAACTTTTGTTTTAGAGATAGCAACTTTGGGGTCTGGAGAGGTGCATGTTTTGCACATGTAGAGATTGGACTTGGGCTTTTCCTCTCCATGATCATTGTGTATTTGCGTGTGAAGGCACAAATTAGAAGATCAAACATTTCTGATAATCATAGTAAAACATTTATTCCCCAGATCCTGAACCCTGATATGGCTTAGATTTGAGACATTCAGATTTTTTAAATGACCTATAAAATAAATCCTATAATAAAGTAAACCCTATAAAATAGCACTTCCTTAGAAATAAGCATA
Organism: Mesoplodon densirostris; assembly: GCF_025265405.1. Taxonomy (NCBI): domain Eukaryota; kingdom Metazoa; phylum Chordata; class Mammalia; order Artiodactyla; family Ziphiidae; genus Mesoplodon; species Mesoplodon densirostris. Next base: position 11,379,780 of record NC_082669.1, on the reverse strand, counting down.
AAAGAATGCACTGCATATTTCAAACATGTGACAGCACAGGAACTCAAAAGAGGATTGATTACTCATTCCAAGTCCCTGAGAAGGTTCGTGATGCTACAGTAGCCCAAACATTATGCTAAATTCTTCCTTCAGAAAGATTATCTTTATTTTGGTTGGCTTTGTACACTGTAATATTTGAGAATAGAGGATATACAAATGTTGGAATATCTTGCTGCATATATATATATATATATATATATATATATATATTCTACTCTGATGAACTTCTGTACAAAAATAAGCCTATTTTGTCTTCCACTAAAGCTAAATTCCATATCAAAATTAAGTGTGTTGTATACTATGAACAGTATTAATTATTTTGCTAATAGTAAAATTAAATTTTCAGAAATTATAAAATACATTCTTCCACAACAGTAAAATTTTTACATACAAAGAAAATAAAAATTGGGTTGTTTTTACCTTTTTGGATGAAATTTTCATTGTTGTTATTGGAGCATGATTCTAAAAAAAATAGAAAGACATTGTTAGTTGCTCAAATAATCCTTAAAACAGATTTTACATTAAAAAACTTTTCTCGTTTCTGTTAAAATTCAAGAAATCATCATTTCTCTCTATATGCACATATAGTTTCAAAGTTTAGCAGTAATTGTCTATAAAGTACATTTCCTCTGTTTGGAATAAGGACAGATTTGTTACACAAATATATGCCTAAACTAAAAAAAGTGGCAATTATAACACATCTATCAATATAGTCATTAGAAAAAAATGAAAATTTGAGAAATTTCAGAGAATTGAAAAAACCGTATCTTGGAACATTGAACACAACACATAACTCAGGATTGGATCTGGGTACTTGGGGTGGGGGGCTGTGGAATGGTACCCCTCGTCAACACAGCACTTTGCATAAGACATTATTGTTCACCTGCCAAATGTTGCTATGCCAAGAAGTATTTGCCTGAGCCACACTTATTCTCTTTGTTGAATACAAATAAATATTGTTAGGTAAGGTCCTCTTTTGATAAATGTGAATTAGTGAAAGTACCTAAGAGTTATCTGAAACAGTCATCCTTTCTGAAAGTTCCTCTATTCTTAACTTTACTTCTTAAACATTATTAGTTCCTTTTAAAGATTAAAAATTAGACTCCTGATAACCTGATAAAGATGTGTGAAGTTTTATTTGAATAAGTCAAGTGGCAACACGCTCTCAAAGTCAACTGTGCCCATAATTATTTCACTTTCTGGAGTTGTGTGTTCCTACAAACATTTTAAAGAGAAAATGGTGATATCTTTAAATACTCAATTGCAACAGATCATGACATTCATTCAGAAATACACATACATACAAAACAAGTTTTGCAATTTATATCCACCTAGGCAACTACTAATAGTTGTACATCCAATTCAAATTAAGATTAGGGAAGTTGGACATATTTTCAGAAAATATTCTGAAAAGAGGATTAAAAAACATATTATCGTTCTGCGCTCTTTGAAAACAAAGTGCCTGGTTTTTACATTGAGTTTCCTGCAGTATATCAGTGTAACACTTAGCTAAGGAATTTATTTCAGTTTAAATGTATTATTTCCTCAAGTGCCCATCACAGTATATCATACACACCCAATTATTTTCACCTCACCTCAGAAAATGTGACACAAACACCATGCTGAAGACAGTAAGCATATTTGGTAACTGTTTCTCTCAATTTAGCCATATCAATCACCGCACACGCATCCAGAAGGAAGCTCAAACTTCTTTAGTCTCTCTTGGGCTGATGTCCCCCAACATGCATTTTGACTGACTCCATTTTCCCACTGAGAGTTTATTCTTTATGATATAACACCAGCATAACTCATATAACAGACCATAAGTAGTGAGCACATGATCAGAATAACTCACATTTCTAAGACCTTTCCATAGAACGTATGTAAAACTCACTTAATTAATGTTTCCTTATTATCAAAAAAAGATATTTCAGAATTAAAAATGAAGTGCTGCAATACGGCCTTTTTGGTTATTTTCAAGAAAACTATTGAATAAGGTACTTTATATTATTTTGGCCATCCAAGTTGTCCCTATTGAATTGAATGAGAAGAAATATATATTATATATATTATATGTAAAATGCAGTTTTGGTTAATCCAATGAAACAATCAATTTCTTTACAAAGCAAGGCAGAGAAAAGGCACTTGAATGCACATAGTTAATATTTTATGAGCATAATTTTAATGCACTAACCACAAGGAACCTTATGCCAAAGTTAGTCTAGCACTAAACATTGTAACTTTAATAACGTATTGGGAAATTGCCAGAATTCCTCAGTGTCTGTATTTGATTTGATTTTTAAAATAGTTCTTCATATTTAAAATGTATTAGTAAAATCTAATATCATTGTATCTTGATCACTTATGTGCTTATAAATCCAATATTTTTAGTGACTGGGGCAGTATATATTAAGTTAATACATTCTGAGTCCACTCAACAAAGCAAGACAACTTACTGGACTAGCAATAGTCTGCTCCCAGGGGCTTTGAAGTGCTATTTTTACTCCAGTATAGGCTGACTCTGGTCTTTTGGTGTCCGTGGCCATTGTTTCTTAATTGGTTTAGTTGGAAATAGAAGTTTGCAGTAGGATTGATTCCATACCAAAGTTTCTTTGAAATCCTCTGGCTGTGCTTTACCCATCTTTCCAAATCAGGTAAGAGGGACCACTTAAACTGCAATGACCTATACTTTAAGGAGAGAAGGGTTTGCAGGACATAATGTACCAGCTCTCCAGGCTCACAGACACATAAAGAATTGGCACTCTGCCCTCAGTAGGTTACATCTTACAGGACTGAATTTTCCTCTATGTGCCTGTTTTTTGTTGTGTTTTCTTTTTCTTTTTTCTTTTTATCCCAAGTTCAAGGACAAAGAGAGTAATATAATGCAAACTCAATTTCAGACAGAACATGAAGTTTTAAGAGACAACATTTGTTTTATTTAACTAGAGTGACATTTGAGTTGAAAGCAATAAAACAAGAGAAAACAGAGCAGTTTTTCTTGAAGTTCCTGGCTAAAAAAATATGAGAAAGTTTATCTAACAATCAATAATGTGGAAGAATTTGGGTCTCGGTGGCTTGTGAAGCAAATGATAAAAGCCCTTTCATGGCAAATCTTCTAGACCTTGACCACAAGAACTCATTTTTAAAAAATAATGATGACCAAAATTCTTCAAGTTGGGATGACAGCTAAAAAACTAATTCTTTTATGCTAAGATAACTTAAAATGTAAAAAATTACTTCAGAAAAATATTTGTTCTTTATTTCTAATTTTATCTCGTGTTTCCTACCCTCAAAATTTTATAACATTCATTTATTTGATCTTTTATCAAATTTTTTTTCCCTTCACAAGTGGCTGTAAGATTAAAGAATTGCACTTATCACGCAGATGCTGAGGCTAATAGAATAGATGTTCAAACCTTAAAGACTTCCAACTCCTCCAGAATGAGCTCACCGCTGGCAGAGCTGTTAGAAGGAAGAACAACAACCTTCTGCACAGTACCTCGATCTAAATCAGAGAAAGAAACAATGAGATGTAGGAAACAAAGATATTTAGACATAAGACTACTACTGGCTTAGAATTTAGAATATTGTTTATGTAATTACTTTGTCATCAAAAAAGAGATTATATACATTGAGCTATTACCATTTGCAATATTCTGATTTCATTATACATCTCATATGTTTAAATTGAGATTATGTAAAATTCAAAAGGAATTAACAGGAACACCTTATGTTTTGCACATATTTGGTATAGTCATAATTATGAGAGAAGAAAGGAATGTCCAAACGTCTTATGAAGTCCAAAGTTCTGTTTCTGAACCAAGTGTGTATTCTTGAAATAGTAATACATAACTTTAAGTTTGGCCCTTAAGAATATTACTCCTCCTAACCAACATTATAAAGTGACACTCTCATATTTTTGTTAAAATTGACACATATGATTTGATTATCGGAGAAAAAATTACTATGAATGAGTTTTTATAATAATTTTATTATAAATCACTAGTACTAGAAATTGACATTTGATCTGTAGCAGTGAGAGATTTTAGACATGGTAAAATGTTTCACTCACAATTCAAAATAATTTTCAAAGCAGAAACATAACTATGGCTTTATTTCAGATGTGGACACCTATTCATAGAATAATTCTATGATTTTCACAATTATCTTTATCAGTTGGGAATGTTTCTTTGGGTATTTTTAAAATATAGGGAAATTTTCAAAGTTAGATGGGTCGAATAAACTTAAGCAAATAAAAAACCTACTTGTATTTCTCAATTACATATTGCCAAAAACAGAGAGGCCCAAATAAATGTACTATATACAGAAAATGTTACTTATGTCAAGATTTTTAATTAAGATTGTTTCATATGTAACATAAGCATTTTCTAAACATATAATTATGCCACTCTACCAATCACTTAAATTTTAGGTTTAAAAGAAACTAGTTGAAATTTAGCAATGTGGGGTTAAAGCAAATTTGTGAGTGATCTGAGAAAGTAAAAATATATTTTCTCACCAAAATATGTTTCCATTAAAATAATTAATGAGCTGCTTCATGAATATCAAGTCATCACTCTGTTAAAGTATGAACATATAACTGTGAATTTATAATTTGGACAGGTACATTATCATCAACAGATACTAAAACATTTTCTAATTCTGTTGAGAAATGTCACTAAGAAGAGTTAACTTGAACTGAGCTGTACAGGACTTTACAACTAGGAATCATTTAGTGATGAATACCAATACCACAAATCTCAAATCTCACATCTCAAGCTGGGCGATCACCCAGGCAAGCACTACTCTAACATATAATATCCTATTTATTGTTTATAGTTTCTATTTTATGAACCTAACTGGAAGATAAAATAATTCTTAAGAAAAAATAAACTCTACTTTAAAATTTTACCAACTAACAAACTAAAAAATTAAAACCTACTAAATAATAATAATAATCTTTACACAGAAAAACAACAGAGATTTTGCCAGAACAAGCCTTGAATCTTGTGAGATTGCAAAGTTTAAGTACCTGATCTTTGAAGTTTCAAACTACGCTCTGTAATTTAAAATTCTCTTCTTAAGCCATACTCAAAAATAAACAAAAATCCTAAAGATTTGCAGGCTCTAGGTGTAATTAAGAAACTTGGCAGTTTCTCTCTTTCACCGTTCAGCTTCCTAAGAATTAGCTCTGTACCAATCTGTACTATTTTCTTGGAAGATAATTAATGCAGGTATAAATTGGAAGTGAAAAAACATTTGGGGATATGGTGCAGAGACACATCACAATTGAAAATGGATAAATGTGATTGGAGGTGTTCCCCATTTTCTATTAACAATTCATCACAAAGAACAGTGTAAACTACAGGAATAGAATATACCAAAAACCCTAAAATTAAAGCCTTGACATTATAACAGCTAGGGCAGGATTTGTGTGGTATTGTGTGTGTGTGTGTGGGGTGCGTCTGTGTGAGTGGGTGGGTGAAAGATGAGGGTGTAAAACTATCTTTGTTTTAGGTCATGTTATCATAAAGATCATACTCTTTTTTTAAGTCACAACAGCGTTTTTACGGTTCCCTGCTGAAGCTTGCAAGGATCACTGCCATTCTACATGACAGCAATGACCACTTCTTGAGTAGAGACTGAGCAGAAGCAATGTATAACCATAGCCCCAAATAAAACTGCATGAGAGGAAATCTTGATTACAGGAATTCCCAAAGATAAAACTATCAACTTTGAAAATAATTTTAAGTATTCTCAAATGAGAGAACTGGCTACTTTTTAAACTAATGTTTTAACTAACTATGAGAACATTATTCTACATAAATCATCATTTCTTCTGAAAAAGCCCACAACAAACATATTTTATTTATGCCATTTATAAAATATTACACAAAGAGCAGCTATAAAAATGGGCTAATATAAAGACAATGCAAAACTTGGTTTTGACTCATTTGCAATGTAAGATAGAACACCACCTTTATTTATTGTTTGCTTTCCTATTTTAGTCATTTTTTGTTTTGCTGGTAATGATGAGTAGATTTCCCTTTAAAAAGTAAAAAAAAAAATTAAAAGGTTAAAAAAATATATTTTTCTACCTAGTAAAATGTCAACTTATCTGAAATTCTTACAGAAATATAAGTATATTTAAATATTGGTAATGTTTCTACCTCAAAATAAAGTTTAAATAAAATCATAGAAATGCAAGATTCCCACAGTGAAACAAATATTTATTGGATGCCTACTATGTGCCTGGATCTATGATAAAAATATATCATTTCAAGAATGTAAATATGCATTTTAATTCCTTTACTTTTCCACATTTAGGCTTGAATTGGTACTTTATGAGGTAGCATATCTGCAGAGTTCTTCATTACACTGGTTCAATTTTCATCAGTGTGTCACAAATGAACATATTTGTCCTCATACTACATATTAAAGCTTTTTATACATAAATTAGAAGTCTTTCGAATTTGTGGATTCAATATGAATGGAATAGCTGTAGATCCTTGTGAGAATCATCATTATTAACAGTTGTTAATTCGGATTTTATGAGACCTTGAACTTTTATAATCTGGGGGGTCTTCTTTAAGTAAAATAATACATAAACACAAAAACAGAGTTGTTTGGACCTTTCCCAAACAGTTACAAATGAGGAATTCTCAAGTTTCTGGTAAGTCCACCTCTGATAATTAGCCTAGTTTTCTAAAAAAAGAAAGTTTCTATAAAACTGGACAATGGGGCTTCCTTGGTGGTGCAGTGGTTGAGTCTGCCTGCCGATGCAGGGGACACGGGTTCGTGCCCCAGTCTGGGAAGATCCCACATGCCGCGGAGTGGCTGGGCCCGTGAGCCATGGCCGCTGAGCCTGCGCGTCCGGAGCCTGTGCTCCGCAATGGGAGAGGCCACAACATTGAGAGGCCCGCATAATGCAAAACAAAACAAAAACAAAAAACAAACAAACAAACAAACAAAAACTGGACAATGATACTTTCTTTAAATTGAAGAATCTCTAATTATCTAAAGAAATCTCATCTACAATATCTTATCACTACAATTATATTATCCAAGATCAGTTTTTCACAAGTTAGCAAAAGGCTGGAAAATTCTTCTTTAGTTGAATGCAAATAGCTCTACCTCCTTGTTTATTTTATTCACTGGTCTTTCTTCTACAGCTGCCAAGAATATACAGTACTCAATCTCTTTTTCACATCTCTCCAAGTGTATCTTTATACCCTCCATACTCTGTTTCTCTAGTCTAAGCATGAGCACTCTGTTCAAGTATATATTATTCAAATTCAAAATCAGATATTTTTACCTGCCTTTCTCTGAACACCCTTCAGTTTGGGATTATCCTATTTAAAATGTGGTGCTCAGAATTATACATGACTATGCAGTTGTTTTACCACAATGCAGACATCACTGAGACACAGCAGGAGTTCTAGTTGATCAATGACTTAGGTGATTGGTCAGGATCTCTAGCACTTGGAACCTCATAAACAGAGATCCCAACTGTAGTGTACACATTTACAAGGCTCCACTCTAGATGTCTTTATATTTCTGCTCCTCTTACAAACTGCCAGACTCCCACAATCTCTAGTTCAGATTCTCAAGAGGCAGATTTAATTTGGCCCAATTTAGTCATGATGAAGGCACACTGTAAACTGTTGCTTGGTGGATAGATCAGCTGTCAAGTGCTAATGTGTCATTTCAATTAGTTATGGCACCAGGAAGGAGCCAATATATATGATATCACCCATGGCTGCTGCTTAAATTGGCCCATGTTAATGGGAAAATTTCTCTCAAAATGCAGTCATGATAGACACCTTTGGTTTCTTTGCTAAACATACTCACAAAACCTCAGTTCCATATATAGAAAATACTTTTGAGGTATCCTTGGGATGAATCATACACTACTAAGTAAATAAAAGGACGTGGGTTGTCTTCCACCCATTTTTACCCATTGGTTCAACAAGAAATTACTGAGTACCTTCAGTATGTCAGGCACTATTACCAGTATGAATGCAAAGATAAATGGGCATGGCACTCAAGAGCTCACAGTCTAGAATTTACAGGGGTTTTTTAATGGTTTTTTGAATAGTGTGTTCCCACTAAATGTTAATCATTGAAAAATATGCATTCCGGAATGTCCATAAAATTCCCAATTACTTATGTCTACATAAAGCCATCTCTGAACCCTTTAGCTTGAAGATGATAATATAGTTATCAAATGTCTTCCTTCTGGCGGTAGTGAGAATGGCATTCCTTGAATATACGCAGCATAAATTCTTTTTGCTTTTGATCTGCAAAATTGGGATATAGCTTATATTTCCTTGGGAAAAGCACCTTGCCTACAATATAGTTACAGTTTGCTTGTGTGCAAATGTAAATAATAATTATAACTTTTGTAATGGATATCTCTTACTAAGGTCTATCTAGAATCACTTCCCCTTTCTTGGTAATAACACCCTGAGACATCTTTTGGAAACAACACCTCTCTCATTCTCAGTCTACATGGTTAAGGAGAGGAGTATCTCTCTTTCAGCCCCAGGGAGATGCCATGACTTAGGACTGTGCAATTAGAACATCTCTTTGCCCCTATGATTCATGCAGGAGTGGGCATAGAAACAAGTCAGGGCCTAGCCCTCTTTGGGAATTAGATAGGTGGGAGCCTCTTTCTTTCTGAGATCAGGACTGTTGAAGACTTGTAAATTTGGAGGTGCTAAAGCCATCCCTGCTACCACATGCACAGACTCCATTTGAGAATAAACAATAAAGAGGAAGGCAGAGCTGAAAGTTGGTAAGATAAATTCCTGAAAACATCCCATTAGTACAAATTTAGCTATATCTGAGGCTGCCTCCTGCATTTCCCAGTTGAACACACGCACAAAAATTATTATTCTTTAACTAGTTTAAGTAAAGCACATGGTCACTTTCAGTTGAAAGAGTTCTACCTAATAAATCTAAATGAATAATACATGGAAATTGCTTAGTATGATGTCTAGTGCATAGTATACCCTCAATAAGTGCAAATTATTTTTTATTTGTAGCTCGACCACTTACTAAACTTTTGACATTATTGGAGTCACTATTTTTTCTGAACCCCAATTTTCTTATCTATGAGATATACATAATAGGCATGCCTTGAATACATTAAAGCATTGTGACATGAATCAAGCAAGACACATCTTACAAGTGATTTGCATAATGTAAACTGATATACAACGATAGCATAGTAGACTCACCAACCCATATGAGTGCTTTTAATTTTCTTCTACTTCACTGAATCTTTAAAGAAAATTCCCCAGACAAACTTCTTTCCTGTATTATATATTTTATAACATCTAGGTGCTCTTTTTCTTTCTAGTACAACAGATCATAGCAATACTATCCTTAAACCTTACCACTGTCTCCAGATGAGAGAACAGCTTGCATTTATAGCACAGTATAAACAAGTGATCAAACATAGCTCATTACCTGCAGGTTATTTGAACAGTTTATGTGTATCTGTCCACTGAGTCTCCTCTAAATTAGTCCTTAGAGGTTTCCCTAGAAACTGCTCTGCCAAGCTGTCTGCTTGCCCCTGGGCTTCTGGTTGCCTGGGGATTTGGGAGAACACTGCCTCCTTAATCAGATTTAGTCAGTCCCTTACCCCTGGTTGTTATCCTGTAAAAATATTCCAGTCAGGGTTGGCTTCATGGGTGTTAGTCTTGTTCAGTCACACATATTTCTGTGGTCAGAAGGGTTCATATTTAGTTTAATGCTCTGTTGTCACCTCCTTGAAATTCTTAATAATTTTAAACAAGAAGCCGTGAATTTTCATTTTGTAGAAGGCCCTGCAAATTACGTAGCCAATCTTATTCTAGGTGTTGGTAATTAAAGCTAGCAATTTGTACCAGCTAAGGAGGGACCTCATTCAATTTAGTAAAGACAAACATACAAATTCCAAAGTCATATACTTAACTGTTTCCTCCTTTTTCTCCATCTTCACTATAGTGTCTCTAAATGTCAACCTAAGCAGCCCTATGCATGACTTCAGAGGTTAATTATTGCAGGAAAATCAGTTCTAGTGTTTATTAATTAAAATTAGTATTATCTAAGATAAACTCACTATATTTGTTAAATAACAATACTTTTTTAATTATAGTTTTCTGCACCAATTTGTTTATTAAAATTAAGAAATATAAAGCCAAAAAAGAACTGCAAAAGCTCTGTTTGGCAAATGAAAGCTTTATAGATAATATAGGGAAGAATGAAATGACTAGATACCTTACATTGTTAGTTTCTATAATTAGACCTTACCAGTTGGCTGCTTTAGTTCAATGTTAGTTAAAATATATATTCATAATAGATTTCTTTTTCCTGTTAGTTTATCAAACTGCTGCTACATTCTTTTAATATTTTTAAAATTTGAGAATAAAACTGAATCTTAAGTTTATAAAATCTTTATTAGTAGTTTACTGAATACACCTTCATCTATTCATGTATGACCCCCCTTACTATATATATATTTCTAAACTAGGTCATTTAGCACAATTTCTCACACTTAGCAGAGCTTTTCACACTCAATAGGTTATCTAAATGCTGTGATGTTGACACCTGCAGCTTCAGCCCTTGGGCAGTTACAGCTCTAGTTGGTCATCAAAGGCATCTCAAGTATCTCTATTTGAAGGGAGGTCCTTGGAAAGACAGTATCAACAAATGCTATCTATTCAGCCTCTCCCTGAGTGTGATAATGTTAAAAAGTTTGTAGGGTTGAATAAATTTGGAGAGTACTAGATTAACCTAAGTTAAATAGGTTTCTTTGCTCTTTACTACAGAACCTTTCAGAACTATAAAATACTTTTCCACATTGTGAGGAAAATATAGTATTCAGTGACTTTCAAGTTTATTTGCTGATACCATTAATTTCACTTGACTCCCAAGCACCTACCACCCATGCTCTTTTAGATACCATGTTCTATTATACAAATAGTTTCTCAAAGTGTGGTGTTCAGTCCACCTCATTAAAAAAATTAGGGAGTTTCCAAAAAATTTTGATGTTGATTCCCACGTCAGATCACAGATTTATAATTTTTAAAAGTGCTAATTTTAAATAAGCTTTAGAAAATAAATATATATCTGCTCAAACATTTGAAAATCACAAAAGATGAACATGTACTGAAAAAGCTACTAAATTCATTAAAAAATCTATTATTTTTTTTCTGCCTAAGTTCAGCTAAAATAACATATTTTCTCTGAATATATAAAATTAATGACTTATTTGGAATGTACTAAAATATTCTGGGTGAGTACCCAAGCAAAATTACAATAAAAAGTTTCAGATACTTTGAAAATCATAGTGTATATGATTTGTATGTAAAAGTGTACATGTATGAAAAAAGTATATATATCTAAAAAGTGTATATACATATACATATGAAATTACGAAAATACCCACTTAATCTCCAAACATTAAAATAATGTTAAACCTAGAGCTGGTATGTATATAAAGAAATCGGTATTTTCATACACTTTTGGTAGAAATGGATTCTGAAAAATCTTTCTGGAGGGCAATATGGCAGTTGGTCATGATGCAGTAAATGATGCTAGAATATCCTTTTTGTAAGAAACAACTATAAAACTGGATGAGTTATATGAGACAATTCTTTCTAGGTAATGGATAACAGACAGTACAAGACTAAAAGAAGAAAAATTCACAACGTGGTCTTCATGATTACCCCACTTTCTGCCTGGGAACAATTTCTCAACAGAGGTGCAGAGAGCAGGTGTCCAAGTAGTGCAGAGAAGTCCCACTGCGATGAGAAGGCAGGTATGAGAATTTAGGGCAGCAGAAGCAAATGAATTATCTGGCACATGGTATCAGAGAAAGGGAGGTGTCCAGAAAACGGGTTCTAGAAGGCCATGTGAAAATCCCCTGTGGGTCTATGGCTAATTCCTGGGCTATACATTTGCAGGATGACACTCCCAAGGCTTAACAGATTGCAACTCCTATTGTGAGTATGGAACAGACAAATTATGGGTGCGGCAGCTCTGGAGAAGAGCAATCCTGGTTTAAATTGGAGCTCTGGCTCTATTAGAGTAGACAGATTGCATTAATACCTTGTTAAAAATCCTGGCATCCAGCTGACACAGGAAGGCTGATCCTATAAGAGTAAGTGCCATATTCTAGACTTAAGAACTACTTTAGGTCTGCCCTAACACAACTTGTAACCAAGATCTGACATGAGTTACAAGGGAGAGAGTTTGGAGTTTGAGTCCTGCTAAATTAGAATGCTTGAGCACAAGAATTTTAACAGAGTAAAGCAAGTCTAAACAAATTCAAGGTGATCAACTAATAATTGCTTGAACCTAAAGGCAAGTTATTATCTACAATGTCCAGTATCAACAGCAACAAAAATTATTGTGTGTGGAGAGAGAGAGAGAGAGAGAGAGGGAGAGAAGAGGAATGAATGCACGAGTGGTTAGTCTTCGGGAAGAAAAAGAAGTTAAAATTATCCAAGATGTTGAACTTAGCAAGCAGCAACTTTAAAGCAGCTATTATAGTTATTATAACTATGTTCAAAAAATTAAAAGGAAATCAGAAATGAAAAGAAGTTATGGTCTTAATGAATGAACAGACAAGAAAAATTCAGCAAAGAAATAGAAACTATAAAAAGTCAAATGGATATTTTAGAACTAAACTATAATAACTAAGATAAAATATCATTTTTTTTTTTTTTTTTTTTTTTTTTTTGCGGTACGCGGGCCTCTCCCGTTGCGGAGCACAGGCTCCGGATGCACAGGCTCGGCGGCCATGGCTCACGGGCCCAGCCACTCCACGGCACGTGGGATCCCCCTGGACCGGGGCACGAACCCGTGTCCCCTGCATCGGCAGGCGGACTCTCAACCACTGCGCCACCAGGGAAACCCGACAAAATATCAATTTTATAGACAATAGCAGATTGGGGTTGAAAGAAGAAAATCTTTCAACATATAATCTTTCAGCATATTGATCTGGCTTCAATATCTGGCTTGAAGCCAGATCAATAGAAATTATCCAGTTGCAAGAACATATAGAAAAAAATTGAAGATAAACAGAGTCTTTGGGGCATGCCTGACATTACTGAATGGTCTAATATATGTGTAATTAGAGTTCTGAAAGGAGAATAAGGAGACACTGGGGAAGAAAAAACTATATGAAGAAATAATGGCTGAAAATTTCCCAAATTTAGTGAAAAATAATATGTTGTATATCTAGGAATTCTGTGAGACCCTAGCTAAATAGCTATGAAAAGAGCCACGCACAGGCATGTTATATTTAAATCGCTGAAAACAAAACTTGTAGAAAGAAAACTTTGAAAGCAGCCAGAGGAAAAAAGACATTATGTCATGAGAACAAGGAATATAATTATTGCTGACTTTTTATTACAAACAATGGAGCCAGAAGATAATGGAATGAACTTTTTTAAATACTGAAAGAAAAAAAGAGTTAACCCATAATTTTATACCCATTGAAAATATTCTTTAAATAGTAAGATGAAATCAATCACTTTTTAGATAAATAAAATCTGGGAAATTTTGTTGCCTGCAGACCCCCTTCATTTGAAGAAATGCTAAAGGATATCTTTTAGTCAATGGAAATAATACAAAATAGAAACAGTTTTATAGGAAGAATAAAGAGAATCAGATATGACCTCTTTCCATTAGGGCTGATTGGTTTGTAGATATGTTTTGGAACTTCTGCAGCCATTTGCAAACATGAGAAAAGTTAACCTAAGAACAAAGCTGATCTCTGCTCCTTGCTAAGGAGGACAGAGCCAAAAACTCCAAAGAAAGAAGTTGGGGTCCTGGTCAAACAACATGTAAAACCACTCTACAATTGTGTTTTTCAGTTTTGTGAACCAATAAATCTGTAACAAAATGTAAGTAATAATATTTATGAGAATCTTAAGTGACAGTAAAATAAAATATCCCTCTCTTCTCTCCCAAATATGCCAAGCAGAGCTATTTGTGATATCTTACAGATTAGAAAAATAATTAGTGTATATATAGTATAATCCCTTGGTATAAGTAGCGGGTTACACTAAATTTTTAATATGGGCTTATAATCTTTTTTTCTGCAACTCTGAATTTCAAAAGATTTTTTTAAGTGCTTTGGTGGTAAAATCTGCCCTGACTTGAACTCCTTTGGTCACAAAATTTGACCTGCACTTACTTAAGGCTATTTATCGTCTTCATTACGCTTGGTTTGAAGATTTCTATGTTTCACTGAAGAAATAGTACTGTACACTTCACTGTGATCCAAGGTTCTACAAGCCATTTTATCTAATATATATGTACACATTACCTTGTCCTATTCACATACTTCTTAATGCTGAAATACACTTGGTTTCAAATTAGGGAATACAAAGTAGGATTGCTTTTTTTTTCTTTTTCTTTTTCTTTGTTCATCTATTTTCTTGATTAAAAAGCATTTAGCTCAAGCAATAAAAAAATAATAATTTAAGAGATATAATTAAGTAAAGCTATAGATTGAAATAATCTTCTGGTTATTACTAAAAAGATAAAGTAGAATGTAAGTATTCAGAAGTAAACTAAAGCTACTGTATAATTCAGGACACTGCTATTGAGTCTGCCTAACATCAGTTACATTAGAAGGAATACAACCAGTTAGTACTGTTTCACCATAGGCTGAATGCTGTGTACACTTGTAACTGCGCTCTATGATGGTTCTCTTTTTGCAGTTAGCTCTCAGGAGTAGATAAGCATTGCTTATTAACAGCCAGTGAATGGCAGTTCCCACACCACCACTGAAAAAAATATACCTATTTCCCCAAACCTACAATAGGGTCCTCTATTCTTATCCATTCTGGTTTTATACTTGAAAATGGTGTAAACTTGAGCAAATCTGCCTCCTGTAAGCCTTTTTATTTCTCTATAAAATGTGGATATAGTATTTGCTTTACATACCTGACAAGGCTGTTCAAGATCAAAGGCAAAAGTCTATGTGAACCTTTTTTGTAAACTCTACAGAGATTATAATTTTTCTTAGTGTTCTGAAATTGTCATTCCTCATTGTCACTCTTTACCTGTTACATAAATTACTTACTGTTCTTATATACCAGCGCTTTACTTTTATCTATAATTTCCAAACAGAAGAAATGCCTCTCATTTATTAAAGGCAAATTCATCTATGGTTTGTCATTAAAGGTTTTGTTTCCTTTCTGCTTTTCCTAATACAGTGTACTCAAATTTAAGTAATGCTATAAAATAATTATGCACATATTATTCATTGCCTGTTTCCTCCCACAAGAATATGAACTTTACAAAAGGAGAGACACTTGTGTATTTTTTTCACTGCTTATTTTTGGTGAATAGAATAGTATCAGGATTTGCAATGGAAATTCAAAAATATTTATGTATGCACAAATATACTTACATATATGCATATTTATATTCATAGATATGTATGATTGATGTCAATAAATATATATCTACTGTATAGATACTTGTGTATATGTACCTGTTGAATGCTTACTAATTTCTAGGCAGTACATTCAAGGTTTTATACACATCATCTCATTCAATCCTTAAAATATATCCATAAAGTAGGTACAATTAAGAAAACCAGGCTTAGAGATGTTATATAATTTGCTCCAGGTCATATAACTGGTAGATGATACAGAGCAGAATTTAAACATACGCCCTTCGAAGTTAAAGCATGTTCCCTAACCCTTAGCCTAGAATTTAACCAATAATAACTTACTATAACTATTCTAACAAGTTATTCTGTTTTTAACAAGGTTTTGGAGAAATCCCAAACAAAGTCAGAATTGATCATTATGAGAATGTCTCTGGAAATTTTAATTTCCCATTTCACACTGCCATATGTAGGACCTAGGACTTTACAGGTAAGCACACACACGCTTGTATCCATTACTGCTGTAGAAAGTTTGGGAGTTACATATCTAGATAAGCTAATCGAGAAGTAGACTTCAGGGGCAAAATGTTAAGGCCAACAATCTTACTAAACTGGCAATTTTATAAGGAGTGACTAAATTATAAGCCTTGACTTAGTTGGGGCTTACCAAAAAATCAGAATACAGCTAAATGTGCCATTTTTAAAAGTTGACTTAATTATTTATTCAACTTAGGTTTCTGTCCTCATGAAAAATATCTAGTGTATCAAAATGTGTTTAATTAAGTTACAATATAATATGTTCTGGTTCTAGAAGCTAATTTTCCCTGTAATGATTTTGAAAAATATCTAACAGTATTAGACCAAGGGATAATCCATCAACATATGGATTACTGTAGTTATTTCCTGGTGATACAGCTAAAAATAATACTCAAATAGGGCCTCAGGAATCTCTAAAATTAATGTTTTAGGATTTTGTAAATTACCAAAAGGTACATATCATGTCTCATTATCCTTCATTGCATTATATCATGAATGTTTTATTTACATCTCAATTTAAAACAAAGAGACTTACATGCAGGTGCATGTCCTATGTAAAGTTTTACTGATTCTACACAGGATGAAATAACTAAATTTCCAAAGAGGCAAAAATGGAGCTAACTCTTTCTACTTAATCCTTTATCATTTGGGGAAAGAATTACTCATCTGAGATTAATGAACTTTATGGTCATTTATTAATTTATTTTCTGCACCATTTTTACCATAAGATAGGCTGTTCTGCATTAATTTGCAAAAATTAAAGCACATACAGAAGCTGACTTGGAACATTTACCTATGTTTCTGGGTGCTTGGGTAAAGAGGAGCTTTCCCCTCTTCATTTAGTCATCTCTCAATCCACCATGGACTTGCTCATGCTAATGCCTTCTTACTGCCTCCTGTTCACAACTCATTCTTTCCACTGGAATGGTTGTTTCCTCTCAAACTTCACTGGTCTTCAAGAAGACAGGCTAATGAGGAAAGGAACGTATTGCAAGAGCAGTCAGACATAACTGTGCTACATCTGATGATCTCGACCACGGCTTCTTTCCTGCCTGCTATTCTCTTCTCTCCAGATCACCATGATATTATTTCCTCTTATTCTCCTGTTACTTTCATGGTCACTTTTTCTCCATTTTCTTGGTAAATACTCTCTATTCTCCTACCATTTAAATGAGCTCCCCAGAGTTAAATCCTTATCTGTATAGTTCCTAGACTGACCTCAAGAATTGTCATGGATTCAGCTAACACCTACATTGCTAATGACTCCTATATCTACATCTCTAGCACAGCCCTCTCTGCTGAAGTGTATCTACAACAACACCCTCTTTGACTTATCCATCTGAACGGTTCACAAAATCTTTAACTCAGTGTAAGACAGACCTGGGTTGGAATTTAACTACTGTTTCTAACAGCTTCACGAACATAAGCTCAGTTTACACAGTTGTAAAATGGGGATAATGATTCCACCTCATTGGGATGCTATGAGGTTTTAATGAGATAGTGTATTTTAGGTGGTAAATTCAGCTTCTAATCATAATAGGTCATAGGAAAAGACAGGCGTGCTCTTCAGAAGGAATTCATTACTTCCGAAATCTGTTTGCTGATTCTATATTCCCTTGATCAGTGAATGGTACTTCTTTTCACCCCTTTGCCAGACCATAAGTCTACAAAACACTTTAGACACTTTTCTTCATCTGCCTACTCTTCCCTCATCAATTTGTTATCATCAGGTCCTTTCCTCTTCCTAAATATCTCTTGATAATCTCTCTCAATCTCTGACTTCTAATACCTGTTTTAATTTAGGCTCTCATCAATTCTTGTCTATAAAAAACAAAAGTCTCCTAACTGGCCTTCCTTGCTCAGTCTGTAATGTATCCTCCCCACCAATACCAAAGAGATCTATTTAAGTGTATCTGGGCAGTGAATGACCTACACTAAGGTGAACCCTACTAAGTCATGCCCTGCTTAACTTCTCCCCTTGAGTGGAAGTGGATGTGTGATTTGCTTCTAGGCCAAAGAATAATGCTAAATTGATGGTATGTCAATCTCATGATTATGCTCCATTGTATGAGACCCTGTGTTAGCAGATTGAAGGAGCAAACAATCATGTTTTGAATGGCCAATGGCAGGGAACTGCAGTGCCTCATTCTTGCATCAGGAAGGAACTTAATTTTTCCCCAAACCATGTGAGTTTGGAAGAGAATTTAAACTCCAGAAAGGAATGCAGTCTGGTTTACACTTTGACTGCAGCTTTGTGGGACCCTGAGTAGAGAGACCATGATCCAGGGATTAGAACTTTGGGGGACTCTTATTCTGCTTACCACATTAGTGAAAGAGAAAAATAAGCATACAACTAAGTAAAACATTTATGACTCTAAACTAAATAAAACATTTACGACTTACCTCAGAAAATCCAGTTTCAAATCTTTTTGGTTCAATTCACACTACACTTCATATTCTACAATGAAACCTTTCTTTCTATTTTTGACCATTTGAACTTTTCTCAGTTCCATAAAACTTTTTTAAAAAACTGGCTTCCCACAAAGACCACCCTCACAACTGACACCTGGCTATGCACCTCCTTTGGGTAGTCACATAGAGAGGGCCTGGCCTGGCTGGGTAGTGGGCTGTGAGATTTTCTCCTGGGGACAAAGGCTGCCAAGTCTGCTTCAGCAAAGCTTGGCAGAGCATCAAGAACAAGAACAGAGTGTGGTTATTTCTTCTTAAGATGCAGACAGAAGACTTCATAAATTAATGTCTTTAGGTTAGAATATTTTCTTACATTCAAATAAGAGTAAGGGGTTAAATGAAGGCAACATACGGATTAGGTTTGACTGTAGTTATTTTATATTAGTGATTAAATAGTAAAAGAACCAGTGATAAAAAGCATATCGTTGCCATCTCTCCTGCTGAGAGGCACTATCTCCTTGTGTGATATTCTGAACTCCTCCATATCTATCTACCGAATATGCAAAATCTATTTTAAGTAAATAGAAACCTGCAAATTAGACATATGTGTTTTGGTGAGTGCATAAGACATTTTGGACACAGATATAAGTCCCATTTCAAAATAAGTTTTAAAACGCACAAAGATTTAGTGATATATCAAAAAGTAAGATGAAGTACTATTCCATTTCTGTACTCTACTCTCCCCCCAAAGTATTACCTCTTTCACTCCTAAATATATGGCAACTGACATAAAAAGATATCAGAATCACAGGTTAATTGGTTAATTCACATACAAATCCAGTCTGTTCCAAGTCTTTTCTGTCACCTTGTAAGATGCAACTCATTCACATGTAAGACGTGGTGACAGCATGTGGATGGGCAAAAGTGAGTGATGTCATTCAAACAAAGCAATGCTGATGCTAATGTTGAATGTCAATGCATCAGCAATATCTTCTTGACATATGTGGATGAAACATTTAATTCATAGTAAAATGAGGCAATATAAATTAAATTACCTTAACTTCATAAAAGGAAAATACGTAAAGTGGTGATGGTAGATGAGGTAATTAACTTGAAGAGGGTAAATGCTCAGGATATGAAATCAGACAGCAAGAGGTGATATTCTGGTTGTATCATACCCTCAATATCTATGTGATCATCACTTATCTGAGCTTCTGTCAAACACGATGGAGGATAAGTGCAACGCATTCACTCATTCATTCAAATAATATCTACTGAGTGACCACTTTGAGTGATGCACTATTCTAGGTACTGAGGATATACCAATGAATAAATCAGACAAATATCCTTGCTCTCTATGGAGTCTACATTCTCACAATTCTTCAACGGGTAGCTATAAGGGCTGGAGGTGATTCAATAACATATCTGGAAAAAGATAAGCACTGTAAATAATTTTAATTAGCATCACTATAATAGTAATAAAATATTTCAGAAACTTGAAAAAGTATACTTATTTGCATAATAAGTAGCATACTAAATAAGTAAATGGGTAATTCAGGCAAACTAGCAACACTAAAATTTGTATAATAATTATGTGAGATTTTATGCTAGCTTTAAAAGAATGTATCTCTGAAGAGTAGCTTAAAGGAAAAGAATTATGCTTAAAAAACTTTTTTTTCAGCAATTATCCATATATTTATTTTTAACAAATTGTCTTTTTAAAGTAAAATTTAAATGAGAACATTTGTCTCTGGATTAACAATCACTATACGGGCTCTCTTACATTTTTTTCTCTTCACATATCCCTTTTGCTACTCTTCTACATGATCAAGCAGTCATCACACCATGATTTATCATCTTTCTCCTGTCAATTCAGCCATCACTCCACTCTGTTCTATTAGTACTTCCTGCTGTGAAAATCCCTGTAGAATCCTTGGTAAACTCTCAGAAGTTTCCAGATTCTACTTTGGAAAGCAGTGAACCACAATGTTATTAAAAACCAGTGACTTATAAGGGGATTTGTTCCTTACTCCTAAGCAAAGGAGTGACACCCATGCACAGCTTCCAACTGACAGTATAGTCTTTTCTGGAGTCAAACGTACTGTTCCAGCTATCAAATTTTACATCTTGAGTAATTTAGGGAGTTCTTTAAAAATCAAAATGCATGGCTCTGCAGTTCATTAAGTGTGCCATACCAAGAGCTGTGACTGCCAGAACTTGTTAGTTACTGTGAAGGCAGTTATCCTGTAATGCTGCAAGGCAAACGTATTAAGGTTTGAGTCACATATGTGGGCACATACTTCAAAACTCCACACTTTCAAAGGACTTATTGGAGCCCACAGTCCAACTTAGTACTTGTCCAGTTAAAAAGACGTTAAGAAGAGCATGAAACACTACACACTATATAAGAATTTTCGCAGAGTAGCACATGTATTGAGCTTACATTAAAAAATCATAATGGCATTAAATCAGCCTAAACCTCTAACAACCATTCACAAGAATACTCTCACTCTTTCATCAAAAAGCATATGGCATTCTGACTCATATTTAGTGCTAAAAATGTAAATTTGACAAAACGTGTCTGAAATTGACCTAGACACTTAAATATTTTCATAACTCCAGAGGCAAAAGGAAAACAGGCAAAAATCTCTTCACTGTGCATTATAGTTGGCTTTGAACAAATAGCCTGGATGTAAGCAGTAGGTGGCAAAGTTAAAATAGAATGTTAATCCTAAGAGAACCCTTGCCTGCTGTTTTATAGCCCTTCCTAAAATTAAAAAAAAAAAAAAGAGTAAGGAACATAAAAATACCCATTGCCCT
Source organism: Mesoplodon densirostris (assembly GCF_025265405.1). NCBI lineage: Eukaryota > Metazoa > Chordata > Mammalia > Artiodactyla > Ziphiidae > Mesoplodon > Mesoplodon densirostris. Next base: position 11,358,575 of record NC_082669.1, on the reverse strand, counting down.
AAATACTAAAAACTAAAAAATGAAAAACCCAAAATGCTAAAGAATATCAACAAATAATACCAAATTTTAGAAAGCACTGATTTTAAATTACCTTTTTTTCAACCTGTGTTCCTTTTTAGGGGATGTAGTAGCAGGAATGAACGGGAAAATAATTAAGTAAGCTTGGTTTCTAGTTTAAGTTTTAATAGAAGAGCAAGACATTTTTTACTCAAGATTAAAGAAGATGTATTTATATGAAGCAACATTACATATTCCTGTATTATAGCTACATATTAGAAAATAGCTTCTTTCAGAAGTCTTAATTTTTCTAAAATTATATAATTATTAAATAAAACAAGAATCAGCAAAATTTTTCTGTAAAAGGCCAAATAATAAATAATTTAGGCTCTTTGGGCTAAGCAGTCTCTGTGGCAACTACTCAACTCTGCTGTAGTAGCACAAAAGTAGCCACAGACAAAATGTAAATGAATGAATGTGGCTGTGGTCTAATAAAACTTTATTTGTGGGCACTAAAATATAAAAATCTTATGATTTTCATTGCTCATGTAACATTCTTCTTGTAATTTTTTTACAGTCGTTAAAAAATGCAAAACATTCTTAGTTTACAGACCATACTCACAGAGGGCAGTGGGCTAGATCTGGCCCATGTTGTAGTTTTCTGATCCCTAGACTAGACATTGATAATGCAAACTAAGAAATAAAAGATGACAGGACAAAGCTTACTTTTCTTTCTCCCCTCCCTCCCTCCCTCCCTTCCTTCCTTCTATTTATTTACTTATAAATGTACATATGTACATACGTATTTATTTATTTGTTTGTTTATTTTGTGAGCTGATGGCACAGAAAACTAATGAGGCAGTCCTAGAAGGGTGGAAAGCCAGATTACCAGCCTCTCAAGCTCAGCCAGAGTAGTACACTGTAATGGACTAACTGTAACAGTTATTGGGCATTGAGCCCACACAACTACTATGGAGATTCTGTGAACTACAAATCATTCATAATAGTCAAAGTGGATACAGTTACAAGATACGTATTTGCATTCCAATGACCTGTCACATAAGTTTTTCCTATGACAACTTTTTTGACAACCAATGTCTTCATCAAATTTCTTTGAATTCTCCACGAAGGTCCAGAGAAAAGGGAAGCCATGAGAGCAGCTTGCTTCATTGTGGGAATGTGGGAATAATTGAAGCATCATTATTTATTTCTAACAACTAAAGGGCTATTTTGTACTTGGGGATTTAGACAACAACCAAGACATATTATATCCTTCCTAAGACATTTAGATACACAAAGCTAAGAAATCCTGGGAACAGTGACCTGTGTTTCTCCTAAGTTCTATTTCAGAAAAGTCTATTTAATTCACTTTTAGCAGCAAACAAGCACAGAAAACTCTCTTCTGAAGAAATTTCCCCAGAAATCCAAGATCTACTCAGGCAGAAAATATTTCATCACGAAATACTGTTTGTTAGAGTTTCACAAAAGTTGAAATCACTTTTAAAAATTACAATGTGGAGGGCCTCCCTGGTGGCGCAGTGGTTAAGAGTCCGCCTGCCGATGCAGGGGATACGGGTTCGTGCCCCGGTCTGGGAGGATCCCATATGCCGCGGAGCGGCTGGGCCCGTGAGCCATGGCCGCTGGGCCTGCGCATCCGGAGCCTGTGCTCCGCAACGGGGGAGGCCACAACAGTGAGAGGCCCACATACCGCAAAAAGAAAAAAAAAAAAAAATTACAATGTGGGGCTTCCCTAGTGGGGCAGTGGTTGAGAGTCCGCCTGCCAATGCAGGGGACACGGGTTCGTGCCCCAGTCCGGGAAAATCCAACATGCCGCGGAGCGGCTGGGCCCGTGAGCCATGACCGCTGGGCCTGTGCGTCCGGAGCCTGTGCTCCGCAACAGGAGAGGCCACAGCAGTGAGAGGCCCGCGTACCGAAAAAAAAAAAAAAAATTACAATGTGGTCTGATATAACCATGAGGATAAGGTTCAATGGTTAAGTGAGTTACCGTCTATTCAGAAAGGTGCTGTTGGGCCTCCCTGGTGGCGCAAGTGGTTGAGAGTCCGCCTGCCGATGCAGGGGATACGGGTTCGTGCCCCGGTCTGGGAGGATCCCATATGCCGCGGAGCGGCTGGGCCCGTGAGCCATGGCCGCTGAGCCTGAGCGTCCGGAGCCTGCGCGTCCGGAGCCTGTGCTCCGCAACGGGGGAGGCCACGGCAGTGAGAGGCCCGCATACCGCAAAAAAAAAAAAAAAAAAAAAAAAAAGAAAGGTGCTGTTGGCAGAGGCAGTGGCATAACATGCACTGTATCCAATTAGGATACAGTCTTCAAGAGACTTATGTGGCTTTGTAATCAATCATCAGTGAAGCTTCCCACTACAATTAAAAACAGATGCCTAAATACTGTTTTTGAAAATGATACAAGTTTTTTCTTTTCTTTTTTTTTTTTAACATCTTTATTGGAGTATAATTGCTTTACAATGGTGTGTTAGTTTCTGCTTTATAACAAAGTGAATCAGCTATATATAAACATATATCCCCATAACGCCTCCCTCTTGTGTCTCCCTCCTACCCACCCTATCCCACCCCTCTAGGTAGACACAAAGCACCGAGTTGATCTCCCTGTGCTATGCGGCTGCTTCCCACTAGCCATCCATTTTACATTTGGTAGTATATATAAGTCCATGCCACTCTCTCACTTCGTCCCAGCTTACCCTTCCCCCTCCCTGTGTCCTCAACTCCATTCTCTACGTCTGCGTCTTTATTGTTGTACTGCCCCTAGGTTCTTCATAACCGTTTTTCATTTTTTTTTTTTTTAGATTCCATATATATGTGTTAGCATATGGTATTTGTTTTTCTCTTTCTGACTTACTTCACTCTGTATGACAGACTCTAGGTCCATCTACCTCACTACAAATAACTCAACCTCGTTTCTTTTTATGGCTGAGTAATATTCCATTGTATATATGTGCCACAACTTCTTTATCCATTCATCTGTTGATGGACACTTAGGTTGCTTCCATGTCCTGGCTATTGTAAATAGAGCTGCAATGAACATAGTGGTACATGACTCTTTTTGAATTATGGTTTTCTCAGGGTATATGCCCCATAGTGGGATTGCTGTGTCATATGATATTTCTATTTGTAGTTTTTTAAGGAACCTCCATACTGTTCTCCATAGTGGCTGTATCAATTTACATTCCCACCAACAGTGCAGGAAGCTTCCCTTTTCTCCACACCCTCTCCAGCATTTGTTGTTTGTAGATTTTCTGATGAGGCCCATTCTAACCAGTGTGAGGTGATACTTCATTGTAGTTTTGATTTGCATTTCTCTAATGATTAATGATGTTGAGCATCCTTTCATGTGTTTGTTGGCAATCTGTATATCTTCTTTGGAGAAATGTCTATTTAGGTCTTCTGCCCGTTTTTGGATGGGGTTTTTTGTTTTTTTGATATTGAGCTGCATGAGCTGCTTGTAACGTTTGGAGATTAATCCTTTGTCCATTGCTTCATTTGTAAATATTTTCTCCCATTCTGAGGGTTGTCTTTTCATCTTGTTTATGGTTTCCTTTGCTGTGCAAAAGCTTTTAAGTTTCATTAGGTCCCATTTGTTTATTTTTGTTTTTATTTCCATTTCTCTAGGAAGTGGGTCAAAAAGGATCTTGCTGTGACTTATGTCATAGAGTGTTCTGCCTATGTTTTCCTCTAACAGTTTTATACGTCTGGCCTTACATTTAGGTCTTTAATCCATTTTGAGTTTATTTTTGTGTATGGTGTTACGGAGTGTTCTAATTTCATTCTTTTACTTGTAGCTGTACAAAGAAGCTGTCTTTTCTCCATGGTATATTCTTGCCTCCTTTATCAAAAATAAGGTGACCATATGTGCATGGGTTTATCTCTGGGCTTTGTATCCTGTTCCATTGATCTAAATTTCTGTTTTTGTGCCAGTACCATACTGTCTTGATTACTGCAGTATAGTCTGAAGTCAGGGAGTCTGATTCCTCCAGCTCCGTTTTTATTTCTCAAGATTGCTTTGGCTATTTGGTGTCTTTTGTGTTTCCATACAAATTGTGAAATGATTTGTTCTAGTTCTGTGAAAAATGCCATTGGTACATTGATAGGGATTGCACTGAATCTGTAGATTGCTTTGGGTAGTATAGTCATTTTCACAATGTTGATTCTTCCAATCCAAGTACATGGTATATCTCTCCATCTGTTGGTATCATCTTTAATTTCTTTCATCAGCATCTTATAGTTTTCTGCATACAGGTGATTTGTCTCCTTAGGTAGGTTTACTCCTAGGTATTTTATTCTATTTGTTGCAATGGTAAATGGGATTGTTTCCTTAATTTCTCTTTCAGATTGTTCATCATTAGTGTATAGGAATGCAAGAGATTTCTGTGCATTAATTTTGTATCCTGCTACCTTACCAACTTCATTGATTAGCTCTAGTAGTTTTCTGGTAGAGTCTTTAGGATTCTCTATGTATAGTATCATGTCATCTGCAAAGAGTGACAGTTTTAGTTCTTTTCTGATTTGGATTCTTTTTATTTCTTTTTCTTCTGATTGCTGTGGCTAAAACTTCCAAAACTATGTTGAATAATAGTCGTGAGAGTGGGCAACCTTGTCCTGTTCCTGATCTTAGTGAAAATGGTTTCCGTTTTTCACCATTGAGAACGATGTTGGCTGTGGGTTTCTCATATATGGCCTTTATTATGTTGAGGTAAGTTCCCTCTATGCCTACTTTCTGGAGGGTTTTTATCATAAATGGTGTTGAAATTTGTTGAAAGCTTTATCTGCATCTATTGAGATGATCGTATGGTTTGTATCCTTCAATTTCTTAATATGGTGTATCACATTGATTGATTTGCATATATTGAAGAATCCTTGCATTCCTGGGATAAACCCCACTTGTTCATGGCGTATGATCCTTTAAATGTACTGCTGGATTCTGTTTGCCATTATTTTGCTGAGGATTTTTGCATCTATGTTCACCAGTGATATTGGCCTGTAGTTTTCTTTCTTTGTGACATCTATGTCTGGTTTTGGTATCAGGGTGATGGTGGTCTTTTAAAATGAGGTTGGGAGTGTTCCTCCCTCTGCTATATTTTGGTAGAGTTTGAGAAGTATAGGTGTTAGCGCTTCTCTAAATGTTTGATAGATTTCACCTGTGAAGCCCTCTGCTCCTGGGCTTTGTTGGAAGATTTTTAATCACAATCTCAATTTCAGTGCTTGTGATTGGTCTGTTTATATTTTCTATTTCTTCCTGGATCAGTCTCAGAAGGTTGTGCATTTCTAAGAATTTTTCCATTTCTTCCAGGTTGTCCATTTTATTGGCATAGAGTTGCTTGTAGTAATCTCTCATGATCCTTTGTATTTCTGCAGTGTCAGTTGTTACTTCTCCTTTTCATTTCTAATTCTATTGATTTGAGTCTTCTCTCTCTTTTTCTTGATGAATCTGGCTAATTTTTTATCAATTTTTTTTATCTTCTCAAGAACCAGCTTTTAGTTTTATTGATCTTTGCTATGGTTTCCTTCATTTCTTTTTCATTTATTTCTGATGTGATCTTTATAATTTCTTTCCTTCTGCTAACTTTGGGTTTTTTTTCCTTCTCCTGTCTCTAGTTGCTTTAGGTGTAATATGAGGTTGTTTATTTGAGATTTTTCTTGTTTCTTGAGGTAGGACTGTATTGCTATAAACTTCCCTCTTAGAACTGCTTTTGTTGCTTCCCATAGGTTTTGGGTTGTCGTGTTTTCATTGTCATTTTTTTCTAGGTGCTTTTTTATTTCCTCTTTGATTTCCTCAGGGATCTCTTGGTTATTTAGTAGTGTATTGTTTAGCCTCCATGTGTTTGTGTTTTTTACAGATATTTTCCTGTAATTGATATCTAGTCTCATAGCATTGTGCTCAGAAAAGATACTTGATAGGATTTCAATTTTCTTAAATTTACCAAGGCTTGATTTGTGACACAGGATATGATCTATCCTGGAGAATGTTCCATGAGCACTTGAGAAGAAAGTGTATTCTGTTATTTTTGGATGGAATGTCCAATAAATATCAATTAAGTCCATCTTGTTTAATGTATCATGTAACACTTGTGTTTACTCATTTATTTTTATTTTGGATGATCTGTCCATTGGTGAAAGTGGGGTGTTAAAGTCCCCTACTATGATTGTGTTACTGTCGATTTCCCCTTTTATGGCTGTTAGCATTTGCCTTATGTATTGGGGTGCTCTTATGTTGGGTACATAAATATTTACAATTGTTATATCTTTTTCTTGGATTGATCCCTTCCAAAGAAGTGTCCTTCTTTGTCTCTTGTAATAGTGTTTATTTTAAGGTCATTTTGTCTGATATGAGAATTGCTACTCAAGCTTTCTTTTGATTTCCATTTGCATGGGATATCTTTTTCCATCCCCTCACTTTCAGCCTATACGTGTCCCTAGGTCTGAAGTTGGTCTCTTGTAGACACCATATATATGGGTCTTGTTTTTGTATCCATTCAGCCAGTCTATGTCTTTTCGTGGGAGCATTTAATCCATTTATATTTAAGGTAATTATCGATATGTATGTTCCTATTACCATTTTCTTAATTGTTTTGGGTTTCTTATTGTAGGCCTTTTCCTGCTCTTGTGTTTCCTGCCTAGAGAAGTTCCTTTAGCATTTGTTGTACAGCTGGTTTTGTGGTGCTGAATTCTCTTAGTTTTGCTTTCCTGTAAAGGTTTTAATTCCTCCATTGAATCTGAATGAGATCTTTGCTGGGTAGAGTAATCTTGCTTGTAGATTTTTCGCTTTCATTACTTTAAATATGTCCTGCTACTCCCTTCTGGCTTGCAGAGATTCTGCTGAATGATCAGCTGATAACCTTATGGGGATTCCCTTGTATGTTATTTGTTGTTTTTTCCCTTGCTGCATTTAATATTTTTTCTTTGTATTTAATTTTTGATAATTTGATTAATATGTGTCTTGGTGTGTTTCTCCTTGGATTTATCCTGTATGGGACTCTCTGTTCTTCCTGGACTTGATTAACTATTTCCTTTCCCATATTAGGGAAGTTTTCAACTATAATCTCTTCAAATATTTTATCAGACCCTTTCTTTTTCTCTTCCTCTTCTGGGAGGAAGAGGTAGTTATTTCCACGATTTTATCTTCCAGGTTACTTTCCGTTCTTCTGCCTCCATTATTCTGCTACTGATTCCTTCTAGAGAATTTTTAGTTTCATTTATTGTGTTGTTTGTCAGTGTTTGTTTGCTCTTTAGTTCTTCTAGGTCCTTGTTAAATGTTTCTTGTATTTTCTCCATTCTATTTCCAAGATTTTGGATCATCTTTACTATCATTATTCTGAATTCTTTTTCAGGTAGACTGCCTATTTCCTCTTCATTTGTTTGGCCTAGTGGGTTTTTACATTGCTCCTTCATCTGCTGTGTGTTTCTGTGACTTCTCATTTTGCTTAACTTACTGTGTTTGGGGTCTCCTTTTCGCAGGCTGCCAGTTCATAGTTCCCATTGTTTTTGGTGTCTGCCCCCAGTGGCTAAGGCTGGTTCAGTGGGTTGTCTAGGCTTCCTGGTGCAGGGGACTAGTGCTTTTGTTCAGGTGGATGAGGCTGGATCTTTTCTTTCTGGTGGGTAGGGCCACGTCCAGTCATGTGTTTTGGGGTGTCTGTGACCTTATTATGATTTTAGGCAGCCTCTCTGCTAATGGATAGGGTTGTGTTCCTGTCTTGCTAGTTGTTTGGTGTAGGGTGTCCAGCACTGTAGCTTGCTGGTTGTTGAGTGGAGCTGGGTCCTAGCATTGTGATGGAGATCTCTGGGAGAGCTTTCTCCGTTTGATATTACATGGAGCTGGGAGGTCTCTGGTGGACCAATGTCCTGAACTTGGCTCTCCCACCTCAGAGGCACAGGCCTGACACCCAGCCAGACCATGAAGACACTGTCAGCTACATGGCTCAGAGGAAAAGGGAGAAAAAAAGAAAGAAAAAAAGAAAAAAAGAATATAAAATAAAATAAAGTTATTAAAATTAAAAATAATTATTAAAAAGAAAAAAAAAGAAAGAAGAAAGCAACCAAACCAAAAAACAAATCCATCAATGATAACAAGTGATAAAAACTGTACTTAAAAAAAAAAAAGGAGGGCTTCCCTGGTGGCGCAGTGGTTGAGAGTCCACCTGCCGATGCGAGGGACATGGGTTTGTGCCCTAGTCTGGGAGGATCCCACATGCCATGGATCAGCCAAGCCCGTGAGCCATGGCTGCTGGGCCTGCGTGTCTGGAGCCTGTGCTCCACAACGGGAGAGGCCACAACAGTGAGAGGCCCGCGTACTGCAAAAAAAAAAAAAAAAAAAAAAGAAAGGAAAAAAACTGGACAGAGAGAACCGTAGGACAACTGGTAAAAGCAAAGCTATACAGACAAAATCACACAAGGAAGCATACATATATACACTCACAAAAAGAGAAAAAGCAAAAAAATACATATGTTGTTGCTCCCAAAGTCCACTGCCTCAATTTGGGGGTGATTCGTTGTCTATTCAGGTATCCCACAGATGCAGCATTCATTAAATTGATTGTGGAGATTTAATCCTCTGCTCCTGAGGCTGTTGGGAGAGATTTCCCTTTCCCTTCTTTGTTTGCACAGCTCCTGGGGTTCAATTTTGGATTTGGCCCGGCCTCTGCATGTAGGTCACCTGAGGGCATCTGTTCTTTGCTCAGATAGGACAGGGTTAAAGTAGCAGCTGATTACGGGGCTCTGGCTCACTCAGGCTGGGGGGAGGGGGAGGTACAGAATGCAGGGCAAGCCTGCTACAGTAGAGGCCAGAATGACGTTGCAATAGCCTGAGGCGCACCGTGTGTTTGCCTGGGGAGGTTGTCCCTGGATCACGGGACCCTGGCAGTGGTGGGCCACACAGGTTCCTGGGAGGGGAGGTGTGGATAGTGACCTGTGCTTGCACACAGGCTTCTTGGTGGCTGCAGCAGTAGCCTTAGCGTTTCATGCCCGTCTCTGGGGTCTGCGATGATAGCTGTGGCTCGCGTCCATCTCTGGAGCTCATTTAGGTGTTGCTCTGAATCCCCTCTCCTCGCACACCCCAAAACAATGGTCTCTTGAATCTTAGGCAGTTCCAGACTTTTTCCCGGACTCCCTCCCGGTTAGCTGTTGCGCACTAGCCCCCTTCAGGCTGTGTTCCCGCAGCCAACCCCAGGCTTCTCCTTGGGATCCACCGAAGCCGGAGCCTCAGCTCCCAGCCCCCACCCGCCCCGGCGGGTGAGCAGACGAGCCTCTCAGGCTGGTGAGTGCTGGTCGGCACCGATCCTCTGTGTGGGAATTTCTCTGCTTTGCCCTCCTCACCCCTGTTGTGCTCTCCTCCGTGGCTCCAAAGCTCCCCCACGCCCCCCCCACCCCCACCCCTGTCTCCGCCAGTGAAGAGGCTTCCTAGTGTGTGGAAACTTTTCCTCCTTCACAGCTCCCTCCCACTGGTGCAGGTCCCATCCCTATTCTTTTGTCTCCGTTTTTCCTTTTTTCTTTTGCCCTGCCCAGGTAGGTGGGGAGTTTCTTGCCTTTGGGGAAGTCTGAGGTCTTCTACCAGTGTTCAGTAGGTGTTCTGTAGGAGTTGTTCCACATGTAGATGCATTTCTGACGTATTTGTGGGGAGGAAGTTGATCTCCACGTCTTACTCTTCTGCCATCTTGAAGGTCTCCAAAATGATACAAGTTTTTAAATACTAACATAAAAAGTCTATGTAAAGTTGCCAGATACTTATGTGGTAAGAAAAGCCAAAGAATTTGTGCAAAAGCATGTTTCTTGCTGCCTTCTATCTAAATAAACACTGCTGAACAGTTTATAATGACTAGAAAATTCCATCCATGAAACCTACATATTTTATGTAGACTTTCATGAAAAAACAACTTGAATGTGATATCAGAGTCCACCTTTGAGGAACAAAAACACTAACTGGAGAAGATATCCGCACCTCTATGTTCACTGCAGCATTATTCACAATAGCCAAGATGTGGAAACAACCTAAGTGTCTGTTGACAGATGAACAGAAAAAGAAGTGTGGTTTAAAATATTACTCTGCCATAAAAAGAATGAAATCTTGCCATTTGTGACAACATGGATCGAAGTTGATGGCATTATGCTAGGTGAAAAAAAGTCATACAGAGTAAGACAAGTATTGTATGCTCTCACTTATATGTGGAATATAAAGAAACAAAAACAAAAACAAATGAAAAACCACATTCATTACCAGACGTGGAGAGAGGGAGAATTAAATGAAGGCAATCAAAAGGTACAAACTTCCAGTTATAAGATACTAAGTACTAGGGATGTAACATACACCCCCATAGTTTGGGGATGTACTACAGTTACATTGTTGTATGATAAAATGAAATCTGTTAAGAGAATAAATTCTAAGAGTTCTCATTAGAAGGAAAAAATATTTTTTTCTTTCTTTTTATTGTATCTATATGAGATGATAGATGTTAACTAAACTTATTGCAATAATCATTTCACAATATATATGTCAAACCATTATGTTGTGTACCCTAAATTTATACAGTAATGTATGTCAATTATATCTCAATAAAACTGGGGAACAAAAGAGTCTACATTTAAGACAGCCTTCACAAGGAAAATAAGAAAACAGTCATTTTTTTTCTGAGTAATATGAGACATTAGAGAGAGATGTGACTCTAAACGACCCCATCATTTCACGAAAAAAAATTTTTTTTTCAAATGCAAACTCCACATTGGATGATCAGAATCAAGGCTAAAAGAAACTCTTTATAGTTATTTATATGGAGGAAACATCTTTGGAGAACACAGTGTTTTTCAAGTGAAGATTAGCTTCTGCAATCAGTTATGAATTCATTTCATTGTATGTGTGGCAATGGATATAGTTATGATTTTCAGTTCACCTTGACAAATATTTACTGAGGTTACCCAGTACTGTGATATGCCTAGAGAGAAATGACACATGAAGGAGAAACAGAACCTTGAAAGGAATGTGTGGTAATGAATACAAATATGGGAGACTGGATTAAGCATTGGTTAAAGAGTTTTAGAAGTGAATAAACTGAGTTTGAAGCATGATGTTTGAAATGTTAACCTGTCATACAACTTGTGTTACCTAATAATAAGTTGTAAATGCAAATACTGAGCTCACAAAATGGCAAGGACTAGAGATATACATCTGGGATTGTTTGCACAGACTAATTAAAACCAAATGAATGAATGAGATGGCCAAAGAATACATAAAAATAAGAGGACCATGCAAAGAACCTCAGGAAACACCTACACTCATGAGGAGGAGAAAGCCAGGCTACTGAAGGAAACTGAGAGAGAACTGCTAGAGACAGAGGAAAATTATGTGCCTTGTGGCTGAAGCAACAGGTAGGGTGATTCTAAAATGCCAAATGAGGCAAAGAGGATATGGAGGCATTTCAGTGGTTAAAGGATTTTGGATTTTCTTATTGTGGGAACACTGAAGAGCTTGGCGAAATCAGCAGTATAGCAGAGGTGGCAGTAGGTGAAGGTACGGGCCTAGTTTCATTTTCTGGCGTAAGGTTTCTAAACCAAGAATTCAGTGGAGGATGAAATGGAAGAATTAAGTATATAATAATATAATTGATAAAGAAATGTCCTGGAGATGGCAGGAAAGCATATATGGCTCCATGTGTTTATGAAGAGGTCACAGTATTTGTTTTAGTTGAGAGAACACTCATGCTTAAAATTTCCCATCCCTTCATTCATCTCATTACCTTATTTCACCACAATATATGCCAGGAAATGTTCTAGGTGCTTTACATGTATTAACCCATTTGTTCCTCACAACAATCCTATAAAGTAATTTATCTTAACTCCATTTTACAGATGTAGAAACTGAAGCATGGAGACCTAAAACACCTCAGAGTCAGACACATGTAAACACCGGAGTTTTTCTGATTTCAATATCATGCCCGTAGCAAGTACGCTCTTTTACTACACATTAAGCTAGTTTGAGCTCAAATACTTACCTGTTCCAAGAAACAGAACATGGTATCTACCATCGGCAGCATTCACTCGATCCACAGCTATTTTTGTGTACTTATAGTCAGTGCCTGTACGAACAATCAAAGGCCTTCTGTGGATTGGGTAGATGGAATTGTACATGAGAGGGTGGTTCCGAATAAAAGTGACAACATCGTCTGGGAACTCCTTGGTGGTTCGCATATTGGGTGTAAATGCTCCTCCTGGGCACTAAAAAAAATTTTTTAAAGGACTAAGTTAATACAATAGTGGCTTTATTTTAATAATAATCAGAAGACCTCTATTTTTCAAAATACTTAGAAGCTCAAGCTGTTTTAAGTGTATTTGCTACCGATTGAGGAGAAAACTGCATGACTATGCATAGTACTATCTGTAGAAAATGAACATACAAGGTGTATAATTTGATCATTTAAATAGGCTAAGTCCACTTATCCTGCACTGTTTGTTTTCAGAGAGGAGCTGACACCATTTGGTAAACGGTATAAATTTTCACCCTTCTCATCCATCACTTTTCTGTTTCTTATTCTGTGCCAGGTCCAGTGTTGTTAGAAAAAAAATCTTGTGGATATAATCTAATTCTGCTACTGGTTAAACTAAATTAGATTATCATTATCAAATTCAATCAGAACTCTAATCTGCGAGAGTTTTATTCTGTCTGATCCCCTCTCCCTAAAGAGGGCTCTCCGAAGTTGGAGCTTGGATTGGATATGGTAAACTAGACCTTATAATTTCCCTCTGGAAAACACTCCAGTGATTTCCATTACTCTCAGAATAAAATCCCAACAGCTTAGCCTGGCTGTAAGCCCCTGAATGTCTGGCCTGCATCTGCATCTACCCCTCCCATAGTTTTTGCTCTTCCTGAGTCTCAAGCCAGCTCCCAGTCTAGGACCTTGGCACTTGCTCCATGGTTTTCTCTGTTGCCTCATTAAGTTCTCAGTTCAACAGTTACTTCCTTAAAGGTGATGACACATACAAAAATAGCTCTCCATTGCCATCTCCACTAAACATCTCCTTAGCTTGCTTTATTTTTCTTCACAGCTCTATTTACCTGGGTGTAATATATTTGTGGCTTATATCTTTATTTTCTGTTTCTTCCTCTACAATGTAAGCTGTGAATTAGTCTTAACTGGGTAAACTGTGTTCATGATTTCACCCTCAGACCTATAATAAAGCTGAAGAATATTAAATATTCCACAAAGAGTAGTTGAATGAGTGAATTACTCTATTATATCTGGCATCCAATTTTGGTGCAGGGGCTGTATGAAACAGGCACCTCAGTTCTGGGGAGGAGAGGAAAGATTCAGAGCATCAAGTTTAAAGGGGCAGAGAGAAAGCAATAATGAGATCTAAAAATGACTGCTGGACAGTTTCAGCAGTTCTGGAAAGGAAGCATGACAAGGGCTTCTGAGAAGAGGATTCCATTTACAGAGCATCTGAGGCCAAACTCATGGGTAGGCTGGGAGGTGCTGAAGCTTGGAACTTAAAACACACTCACTAATAGGAGCTGAGTGTTAAGTTATATGAGCAACATATAAACTTTTAAAACATACAAACATTATTTGTCTAACCCTATTAAACACTGTCAATACCTCTACTTTCAGAAACAAAAATACTTGGTCATTTTTTTTAAAACAAAAGCACTACTGTTCTAGCTTTCATTTATCTGGTACAAAGTGAAAGGAAAGCAACAAAGCAAACTTCCTGTTCAATAGCAATGGGTACAGCATCTGTGGTGAACAGCAAGATGTGATGGGGACAGTAATAAAAGGAAAATTATACCGCATTCGACAGTGGCAGTGAACACTTATTTCTAGTTGACTGCTCCTATGCAGGAATATAAGCCTAGCGTGGCCATATTCCAACAGAAGATAGAAATGTGGAATTTTATGTGAAATCTGCCAAAATTTTAATGTTGACTCAATGAAAAAAAAAAAAGAAAAACAACTTTAGGGTCCAAACAAAACATGGCAATTTCTGGGTTAAATCCATGCAACAGCTGACCTACAATGTCACTGCCTCTGGGCCAGTGTTGCCAGGCAGTCCTACATTTGCAAATAAGACTCAGCAGATTATGAATGTGCTCTCACTCATTTGAACTGTATCATCCTGAATGCAATTTTTAGACTAACTTTGACCAGTTAACATTACTAGAATTGTTTTCTAGGACATGTAAATATAGTTCTCTTTTTGTAGAAAGGCATAAGGAGCAATTAAATGACTTCACTGAAGAGAGATAATGAGACAAGTAATAAAACTAAGCTTCTCATTCATTATCCCATTAAGTAGACTTTCATCTGGGGTTCATATGCTTTTCTTTTAGGAAGAAGTATTGTATTTATGCATGTTTATAAATTGCCTACACTAAAAGACCAAAGGAGGACAAAAAATTCCATGTGAGGGTATTCTAAACTGATGGGTGCATACCATACTTCTGAAAAGTGTAGTATTATGGGTTTTTTCTACCCTCATTCCTCACACGAAGTGGAAAATTAGAAATACATTGCTCACTGAATGAAAACATGGAAAGAACAAATGCATGGGCAATTTAAATAGTTCCAGTCCTTCATAAACACCACTAATGGTGGTCTGCTAAGCTGAGATGTCTCCTTAAATATTTGCAAGTATTCTCATTTGTAAGTTCCAGAAAGATCCAAAGTTAGCATATATTACTAGGCAATTTATACAATTTCCAGTTAGCAATTATTTTCATGAGTGATAAGCTTATTAAATTGTAAGTGTCTAGTTTTGGGGTTTTACTTAATAGTAGTTGAAATTTAGATAAAAATTATGTTCAGTTGCTCAAAACCATAGTTATTAAATAGGTAACCCAAATAAATCAACTCAAATCAATTATTTTATATTCATTCAAATGTTCTCCATTTGGGACTTCTGTTTTATATTCACAATAATTTTTTTACTTAGAAACAAGTGTCTCCTAGTAAAAGTTTGTTATCAAAATTACAGAAGAATTCTTTTTGACAATAATTAATTTTTCCATTGATTCATGGCATAAAGCTTGCAGATAAGACGCAGAATGAGTGACAGTGATGGTGACAAGAACAAAAATTGATTACCCTTTGCAGACTTTCCATCTGGAACTGTGAGTTTGCTCAGTATAAAACTGCCAAGTATAAATAAGATGTGACTTACGTATCCCTCACCTTGTGATATATGAAAGCCTGTGTACTGAAACCTCAGGATAATATAACACCCACGTGCTACCATAAAATAAAGCCTTTGTCCATTAATTGGGCTGTTGTCTCACTCTTAAGAAGGATAATTTTGCTCTACAAATAGTCATTAAGTAATTTTGGTTAAACTTCTCCTTTAAGTGTTTGTTTTTCTCCAGTCTTAGCTTCTGTTTATCAAGTGGTGATAAGCACTCCTTTTCTGAGTAAAGACATTTTAAGTGTTTTGATTACTAAGGTGCTAAGTGAAATGCAGGAACAATAAGAATGCCATGTTAAGGAAGTATGCCAAATTTCCTTCCTATTCTCAGGTATTCTTGAGAATCTGCTCCTAATCCACTCACCCATTTATACTAGTCTTCAGCATTAATATATTCACATATTAATTCATATGTCAATTCTTTGGACAGCTTTTATTCAAAATGCTTTTTGATGTGCCCAGTTGGGGACTTAAGAATAGGGAGCTACCATTGTCTTCTAGACACAAGTGTTCTAGTAAGGAAGATGGACATATTCAAAGTAAAATAACAATTGAGACATATAATTATAACTTAAGATAAATATAAAATAAATAACAGAATTTGGTTCATGATCAATAAGAGCCACTATTTTAAAAATGAATTTAGAATAGTAGAGAACTTAAGGCTGCCAGAATTAGTGAAGAGTTTTAGAGATTAAAAAAAAATAAAAAGAGTTTGGAATATTTACGGAGCTATAAATCCTGGGGCAATTCTGAATCACAGAGCACAAAGTGAAAGAAAGAGGTAGGAGTTGAGGCTAAAGACAGATAACAGAAAACAAATGCAAAACTGTTCACAGAAGGAGTGACTGGCATGTTTCAAAAGGAGCTTGACCTAACACTTGGAGGACAAGTGGTATATGGATAAATAAATGGACATAACTAAATGATATTCTAGAATCTGGGCTACTTTCTAGCATTGGTCATTGAAACTTGTGTTCAGAGAGAAATTGATCTTATGTTTAAACCCTTGGTAATCTAGGCCTTTTATTTAAAGCCCAAAGAATTACAAAGTTGAAGGCTTTTATTTATGCACCAGCTGGCCCTCATCTTCCTTGTATTTATCCTCCACGACTTAAAAGAGCTCTTTGTTCCAGTCCTACTAGCCCATGCAGAGCTTCTAGGATTCACTTATCAATTTCTGTCTTTGCTTTGTAATGTATGCAGTAACCTTTGCCTGAAACATCCCTCCTTACTTATCCAAATTATCCACATCAACTACCATTCAGGCCCAGCTCAATCTCATATATTTTTATATGCCTTTCCAAACAGGGCTGTCCCATGATGACCTCTTTTTTCTCTAGACTTCAATAATATTTATTGTCTGCTTTATTCATGTATCTTGAATAATTATGTGAAACAATATGTAATTAACTTTTCATGCCTATATGCCTCACGTGTTCAATTTTATTGTAAGCTTTGCTATGTTTTAAAATGTCTATGAGGAATAAAATTGTTTCTAATGTAAGAACAACCAAAAGATGCTTTGAACATGATCCATATAGTTAGTGGTCCCAAGAAAAAGGGAAACCTTTTTGCTGGCACTTTTGTCAGGATCATGAATTTTCTGTGTTCTTTTGCTGCACCAGGTTGTAGACCTGTTCAAAGCACTGTGATTGAAGCAGATGGTTCTGGTCCAGTTATAAACAGATGTTAAAACTGAAGACTTGTGAGGTTCTGCTTTAACAGTATAGTATAAGCAAACACAATCTTCTACAGAAGCTTAAACATGTTGTATCAGAATAATGTAATATGTTAGCTCAGCCACAGAGAGAATCTGCAGTCCTTGGCTGCCCTTTGCAACATACCAAAGGTGTCTTGTTTCTTCCACAAACTTGTATTACTTATGGAAAAACATTATGACACAATTGGCAGGCTTCTTCCTGGTGACTTGGGCTTGCTAGTTGGGAGTTTGCTAACACAGCTATCAATTCTGCTTTAAAAGAAGCACCTACCAGGAACATTAGAATGAGGGTATAGGAATTCTGCCAGTGTCATTTCTTTAAGAATCCAGTCATATAGTTATGAGGTTGACCTGGCAACTGGACTACTGTATAGGGAGATAAAGTAGGGCGATCATAGTTGATCCTACCTTGGGAGGCTTCAGAGGCAACATTCTTAACCCTAGAGAAAAAGAATGCTTTGGGTCAATTGGCTGTAAGTCTTCTGGCTACATGAAGGTGATATTAAACCTTAGAAGCCCAAGAAAGAGACAGATACTGGCCACTCTGAGTCAGAGAGCTGACTTCATGGTGTTTTGTTCAGTGAAGTGTGGAGGAACTACATCTTCAGGGAGGTGTGCTTTTCCAGGAGCAGTTCCAGAGGTCATTCCTCCACCCAGCCTCTTTTACTCCCTAAGGATTACTCATCTGACAATTTTTTTTTTTTAATTTAAAGGAGTTGCTCTGGTCTCAGCACCAGATGTAAGAAACCACATTATAGAAATATGTCTCAAGTACTGACTACTCACTCCCTTTTTTCAAGGAGTCTCCTCCAGATGTGTGTCACTAAGCCCTGGCTTATTTCACACTGCTTTGGAAAAGGAAAAAATGCTTATTCTTAGGAGTTCAGAAAGAGTGAAAAGTGGGACTGTTCGCAGAATTTTCTAATTTAGCGTTGGTTTATATTATTTTACTAAAAATGATTTATCTAGTCTCACATTTTATGTAGGATAATTGCTATTCAACATGAGTGTTCTTCTCAGAGTCCTTTAGAGCTGCCATTGGGTGAAGAGTCTTATGAGGCACCGCAGGACCAGGGAGAGTGCTTTTCTTTAGGGGAAAAACCCTGATTTGTAACATCTGCCAATTTCCATGGTGTAGTACTCCCACCATGGCTGATTTCCAGTTGCTACTGTGATGCCCTCAATTGAGATGAGGTGAACACAATCTCTTCTTGCCAGCCAGGTACAAGCTAACTCCAGCACACACTCACTGAGGCTCTGAGACCTTGAACCCTGATTCAATGAGTGTGGCTCTCTTTTATCTGTATCTGAGAGGTTTCTCTTAAAGTTTTATTTTGGGGAAATGGAATTTTACTCAGTTTACAAATCATTTGCTCCTGTACTAATCCCATATATATTTTGTTCAAAAGAATAACTGATGAAAGCATATATAATCACAACCATCTCTTAATTTGCTTATTTAAGATGAAGCAATGACTTGGTCAAATTCAAATAGCAAGCAATTCTCAAAAATATGACAAATCTTTGGATATTTTATCAGTGAATCATTTGAAAATACATGAACTACATTCAATGAAATAATGAGAGCCTTCAGTTATGATGGAATTTGAAAGTTACTCAGCTTCCCCTTGCTTTCCCTTCTCTTATGTAAACCCTGTTTCTTATCCAACACACTCCAATTTGAGGTACCCTAAGATGGATATATCTGTTGACTTCTTTTCCTTGTGTGGTACCAAATAATTAAATGTTTCTTCCATCCTCTGTTGAGCTATAAGCATCAAAGTGAAATCATTTAAAAGGAGAATGTAATTATATGGTTAAGACTTTGTTGCCAGCCGTGATTAACCACAACTTTTTAAAACAATTCTTTCCTGGATAAGTAGCAATTCTGATAATCTTTCCAAAATTAATTAAAAGTTAATTGTTCTAATAAAATACATATCAATGAGTAATCTTTGAGCTTCCTAGCCAGGGAACCAAACCTGAGCCCTTTTAATTTTGAATAAACATGTTCTTTAGAAGCTTAGCACACTTTTTTCTATTTTTAAAACATTTGACAGCAGTATACTTTAAGATGATGAGAAAACAAAGGAGTAAATAATGCATTGCAAAGAAACTCTAATAATAACACAAAACTAAAGTGAAACAACAGTCAGTAAAAATTACGAGGAATGAATGTCTGAAAGCATATTGACAAAGGGGATTTCATATTCAAATAAAAAGAAAAACATTTTAAGTAAATATTATTTTAATAAATATCCTTCATTTAAAAAAAATCATTCTTTACTTCCCTCCAGCCCAATTTATAAATATAACCTTATTTTATGAAATGCAAGGATATAAGAGAATTATATTCCTCTGGTCAATTGTGTAACATCTCCTCTCAGTCAGTGTGTTGTATGACATTTTACAGAGACAGAAACTAATCAATATTTTAGAATGCAATGCAGCATTATTATGGTCCAAATTAAAAACTAAGACTGTGATCATTGTCCTAGAAAAACTCAGTTCCAATCTGCCAGTGCACTGTCTGTAACTTCAGCTGGAAAAGGTAGTTTACAATGTATCCCTTAATACTACAATGTTGCAAGGCATGGTTATATTTGTATGCCTCAAAACTTTATAAATATTTTATTTGAATTACATCACTTTCATTGTCATTACTTGCTCACACATACCATTTTATTTCTTTGAGAAATATACACAATGTATAATTTTTAACTAAATATCTCCCTAAAATTGAAATATCTCCACATGATTTATCTCTAAACTAATTCTCACATGATTATTCTTTCATTAAAGTAGATGAGATTCCTTAATATAAGGAAGGATTGTGAAAAGCAACTAGCATTCAAATTCTTAGGCTGCCTCCAAAATGTTAACACTTTCCAAGCTATGGTTTTTATGCCAGTAAAATTAGGAAAATGTCTCTTCCCTATCTAGCATATCCAGCTGTCTTGAAATATAAATGAGATTTTATTATCAATAGTGCTTAGAAAAAATTGTACAGAATGCTTTAATATAAATATTTTTAAGATCCCAACTCTAAGAACCTGTGAGCTGAAAAATTATAATGAGTATACCAGTAGGTCTATATTTGTATTTAATAAACATCAGCATGACATTCATTTCTTAGTAACTTATATTTTTTTAAAAAGTAAAATAGCAAAGAAAGTTTCCTGGATACTTACAGTTCCAGGGCGAGGATAAGGAATTCTACCCTGGTAGGAAATCAGCTGATGATTGGGCCCTTCTTTGTGGGCAAAAGGACCATTAAACACAGTCTGTATATCAGATAAATGATACACACACACTGCTGAACCTTTAAAAACTGAGCTAAAAAAGAAAATAGAAAGATATTAATTTTCTTATTTTTAAAATTTAAATACAATTTTAAAAATAAATGGTAAAATTTGTGATAAAAAGTTGATGTAATTCATCATGGAAAAGTTGAATGTTATGGTACACATTGTAAAAAACTAAAAAACTTCTACTGTTTTGAAATAAGCCATTGATATGAAAAGCAGCAAAACATTTAGTTCACCCATGGAGGTAGTAGACAATAAGTTATAGAAAAGTACTCAATGTACTTGTCCTAAATATAGGACAAGTCAAAGAAATTTCCAACTGGTTTATCTTGCAGAAGATATTAAACAAAAAGTGAATTGATGATTTATTAAAAATATGATTTGAATTCTAAATCAGTATCAACATAACCTATCATAGTTTACCTCACAGAAATAAATCTCATTAATAAGAGAACACTGTATCTCTTTGTCTTAAGATTATTTCAATGTGAGAGTATTCTTACAATGCTGTCCTAAATAGTAGTTGGAGAAATTGTTGTAAACTTTCCCTGCTACTCTGCTGTAAACAATAGAGTCCAAAAAAGATTCCTTAAATTATGTTTAGTCAATAAATTCTCATAAAATTTATTTGGATGCATATTGAAAACTATTTCCATTGTCACTAGGCAGACTGACTGAAACCAACATTTTTCTGAATCACATATTTCTCTTAAATTAGATGCCTAATGGGAAACTTAGATGCCCATTGAGAAAACCAAGATATATTATTAATAATTAGCATTAATAGTCAGAAATGACAACATTTTTTCTATGTTAAAGTTATTGGTGTTGGGAAACAGAACTAGGGAAACACAGAAACTAGGGAAATATTTTTTTGAGACAAACATTTTTTTTCTTAAGAATTTGGCTCTTTTTGCTTTGTTCAATTCTTTGTGAGTTAAATCAAGACTATTTCTTTTGTTAAAACAGGAGTTAAACTCATCCTGAAAGACATCTTTTTAGATATCTTATAGGACAAAGTAAATATGATTTATAATCAATATCCCTGTGACATTCTTTTACTGTGAATGGCTCATTACAGTTTACAATTATACCACGTTTCCCCCACTAGAGAAGAATGGTAAAATCTTTAGATTTTCATTTTGTAGTTGACTGTCTGATGAAAAGGACATTCTGAATTGGCCATATCACAACTGGAGTATTGTGTTGAATTCTAGTAACATTCCTGGTGTAAAATGAGTACACAGGAATACACACAGGAAAGGATGAGATTATGCTAAACTGTCTTGAAATACATGATAATTGGGATTGGGCATTCCAGATAAATTAGAAAACAAAGCTATTTTCAAATATCTAAAATACTGTCACATGGAACATGAAAACTGGTTTAGTGTGTTGATAGTTATCACTTTAGATTGCTATTGAAATAAAAATTATAATAGAAATGCCAAGAGTTTTATTTGCATCATGAGTCTTCAAATTATTTCCTTAAAACAATATAGCTTATATACATTATCCCTGCATTGTAGTTTATATTTTCCTTTCTTTGAGAAAAATAGCATATAAGCATTATAAATACCCCATACAAAACTATTTTGAAACTTTGAGTTCAGCTTAACTATATTTTAGTAATCAGGCAAAAGTAATAAAATGAGAGAGTTACATCCTAAGTGTTAAGTAAAATTAAAGAGTTGAAAAGAATGTTTTTATAATAATTACTATTACTTAATAAAGTTTATTGTTTAACTCATACAATGTAAATGTTTAATAATTACCTTGATGTTGTAAAAATGCCATACACTAGTGTTGTCCTTGGGTTATCAGTTTCCAGCAGAAACACATCCTCTATAAAAGGGAAATATCAATGTTTAAGATTCCCAAATATTTAAAAAATTTATCCTAAGAAATAACTTCAACTACAAAACGTATTATTCAGAAAGATATTCCTGCAGCATCATTATAATTTGACAGCAACTAAATGATAAGCACATGGTAAAGTAAATTAAATAAAATGTTATACAAACACTTACGGAAACTATGCTAATGAAATAATATTAAATAGAAAAGACACAATGGTATTTAATATAGACCAGAACCATGTAAACCTTAAAACTATACATCAGAATACAATAAGAAGATTACCAGTGAGTGTTTCTGGTTAACAAAGCTACAGAAAATTTCCTGTTTCTTCTTTTTTCCTGAATTTTCTAAATATCCTTAATGATAACATATTACATTTTTAATTCTAAAAGTATTACAAATCTCAATTTCTTTCTTTTTTTTTTTTTTTTTTTTTTTTCGGTATGCAGGCCTCTCACTGTTGTGGCCTCTCCCACTGCAGAGCACAGGCTCTGGACGCGCAGGCTCAGCGGCCATGGCTCACGGGCCCAGCCGCTCCATGGCATGTGGGATCTTCCCGGACTGGGGCATGAACCCGTGTCCCCTGCATCAGCAGGTGGACTCTCAACCACTGTGCCACCAGGGAAGCCCTCAATTTCTTTTTAATCTAGGGTTAGAATTTGGAACATGGAAGAAAACTTTTTCACAATGACTTATAAGACTTTTTGTCTTTTAGTCAAAATTGCTAGTGATATTTTTATTTAATCAATAATACCCCTAACAACAAGAATTTTAAAGTATATTGAGGCAAAGGCAAAAGTACAGATCGTAAGGTACAGTAATACATAACAGAATCTGGAAGTAAATTTCTGATAGGAAATTCCAATTAATAACCAATTGTTATGAATACAAGAAAGATCTGGATTTAGTGACCTTTTTGCAAATAAGATTCTTGCTGACCAATATAAAGAAAGATGTATTTTGTTATTCACAATAAATTTAGAACCTCTTAAGCAATAAATTAATAACCACTAGTCTTTCCATAAAAGGCTGGCACTGTCTATTCTCCCTAAAAACGGGAAAGACTGAAACATTCTAAGTCACTGAAACATAAATATACTTGCAAAGAATTTGGGGGGAAATAATGAGTAACTAGGTTATAACATGAAATCATACTTATAACTTTTTTTCTAGAAAAGCTGAAATAAAAACTTGTGTTTCTATGATCAACATAATGGCTTTTGAGGAGACCAACTATTTCAGTTATTGTAGTTACTAGAACTAGTATTTTTTCCATATTATAATACATTTTTATTGCTTACCTCATCACCTGCCTCAGTATTTGAGACTAACCAGCATTTTATATTTTAATGGATTAAAGCAAAATAAAAGTCATTTCTAAATGGCACTTAGTAAACATGATACTATTATGTGTACCAAGTTATTCTACTGTTCGAAACATATGGACACCAAGGGGGAAAAGCGTGGATGGGGGTGGTGGTGATGCTGTGATGAACTGGGAGATAGGAATTGACATGTATACACTAATATGTATAAAATAGATAACTAATAAGAACGTGCTATATAAAAAATTAAATTAAATTAAATTTAAAAAAAAAAGAGAACTGCTCCTTGGCAGAAAGGTATCAGATTGTCAGCCCTTATTTGACCTGTAAAGTATAACCCTCCTCATGTCACACATGCTGAGAATATTTAGTCCCAGGGTCACCAAGAATAACTAAAACTGGAGCACAAGTCTACTTTCTACTCTGACACTTTTCCATCTAACCTCTATTCTGTCCATTAACTATAGTAAAAATATATAGCTGTATTCTCATACAAACTGATTTTAAACCATAATATCAGAATTCAAATATATATGAAATACACATTTATTTTAGAAAAGCACAAACATATCATTACTTATATATAAATTATATAAATACCTCTCTCTTCTCTCTCTAAAACTCACACAAACACACAAACAAAACACATGGATTCATATATCATGGTGGATTCATATATCATGGTGGATTCATATATCATGGTGGATTCAATGAACTAAATGTTTCAGCAGTGCACTTAGGGGCAAGACAGATTAAAAAATACTTCAGGAAATTCATGAACAGTATCCAGATCATTGATTCAAATCAGCACTTATTTATGCTGAAAACATTCATGAAAAATACATTCTCTTTTGAGAGTTTATTAAAATATGTAAACTTTACAAACTCTCTTTCAAGAACATTTTTCAATCTCACATTTATGTACCTAGTTCATCAAAGTGTGTTTCCGGGCCATCTTCATCAGTTACCGAGCATACCAGCCTTGCTTTTAAGAAGGTAGTCCACTTGTTGACAAGGCTACGCAGTCCACCAGTGTCATTCTGAAACCATTTTGTAAACACATTTCAGATTGCTTAAATAAATATTGAAGTGTATTTAAAATTTACCTTGGATTCTTACTACTTGGGGATTTGTTATAATCTGAAAGGTGGAAATGTTAACCAAATCTGTATATCAATAGTTAAAGAGGAATATTTAAGATCTATAGTATTTTTTAAAAATTGCCTTAGTTATACTGTTATTCTCCTATTATATGATATCAACTGAAAATGTATCAAAATGAATTTGATAAATATATGCCATAACACTTTCTAAATTTCTGATAAAAATATGAGTAAACTGTTATGGAGACTACATAATTTAATTTGCCTTTTCTTGATAACTCATTTTCTTCAGTACAAACATAAATGATTGTATATAGGGAAGCGTGCAGATTCTACCATGGTCAGGACAGTGGGTTTATACTTACACCAAATAGTCCCCAATAATTCTATTTTCTCTCCTTCATTTCTCTGCATTATCATTTAATCCTTAATATTTCTAATCAGATGCCTTATATACATATTTCTCTGGTCAGGGCAGGGAAAATGGTATTTGGATCATTCACAAATAGTCTCTATTGAATGACATTTTTTCTGTACTCCCTGAAGCCTTTCACATCATCAGCTGGCTTTACTGCCTTGTTTCAAATGACTGAGAAGCAGATAAGCTCCAAAATCACTGGAATATTGTAATGTTTAAAAATAGACTATTTTAAACACTAAAGATTTTAAGAAATACTTTTGCACAGAAGATGCTAATCATAAATGAGTCAGGACAAGCCTGTAATATTCTTATGTGAGAAGACATCATGAGTTTTTTTGTTTCTATGTATACTTACTCTTGATACACAAGAACATTTTGATCAGTTTGTAATTAGAACTGTATTTTACTAAAGCATTTCTTAATTCTCACTATTATAGACAGTTCCTCAATAATTGTTTCTTACTGATGTTTTGCTGTATTTTATTCACAAGAATTGTTCTATTTCTTTCTATAATATACAATTCAGCAATTTCTTTTTAATACTAATGCATTAAATGGAAAAAAGCAAAAATTAATCAAAACTGTTTATTTGTGTAAAACCATAACCAAAATATTCCTTGGATTAAATTATTTTCCAAAATAGTGTGTTTATCTTGTATGACTGATGTGAATAAACATTAAATCGAAATGTCTCCTTTTAATATTTTATTAATTTGTAACTGTAGATTTAAAAAGTAGGAAGATTAAACTATTGGAAAAAGAAGACATGTTTACATAATTTGAATTTCTTAGTCTTTCTTCAAATTAGAACAACTTTAACACTTACAGGACATATTCTAGCAATCATGGAATGAATCTGTTTTGTGCTTCTGCTATTGTCGGTCAGTTTCTCTTTGAAGAAGAAGTACACCTTAGCATCATTTGGATCAGTGCCATCTGGGATAACATGTGCATCCACAAACATAGGTTCTAGAAAAAAATACAAAGACGATATATATACTCACGATGAAAATCCATCTACTCTCCATCCAAGTAGACCACAGGCACATGCCTTCTCCATCTTTGGTATAAAGGAACAATTCAATATTCATAGCCAAAGAGTCTAAAAGCAAGCAATTGTATTCACTGAACATACCGCATTTGGAATGTCAAGTGCCATAAAGTATAGCTATGATATAAAGCTTAAACTATTTTTCTCTGTCTGCAATAAATTCTGGAAGTACACTAATTGTAAAACTTCTTTGTGCCTGATGAGTTTTAAAATATGGAAAAACTTTTCTACCAGTTATTTCCCATGGGATCTGATAGTCGTTTCACAGAAAAAAAAGTTTGTTTGCAATCTAGTGCATATAAACTCAAATTCACTGAAGCAGAATGAGGAGTTGGGAGTCCATGATCTGAAAAACACATTTTATTTAAAATACAGCATATGAAATGAAGGGGAAACTTTTCAAGGAAAAAATGCAGTCATTTGAAGACATAGAGGGATTCCTTATTTCAAGAACAAAACAATTTTTAGAATACTCTATTTCCAGATGTACTGGAGGAATAATTTGAAGAAGTAAATGGACAATCACTGCTTTCTTGTGCTGGTCTGTCAGTGAAATAAGATGCTTAACTGTAGTGATTCATGCTTAACTGTGCAATGTTAAGTGAATTGCCAAATCTAAGGTCAGCTTAAATTTTCCCCAGGGTGAAATGACAAAGATCTTAGTGGTTTCTTCTTCCTCGAAACAACAGCAACTGATTGGAATTGTACATTAAAGTCAAATGAGCACTTTTCATGATGTGAATTCCATGTGACCCCCAAAATTGAAAACATTTGAACACTGATAATCATAAAATTATCATACTTATGATTTCCATTAAGTATTAGTCAAACTGTGAAAAAGTAATGTATACCAGCTTTATAATTTTAGAATCTAAGCATAAAACAAATAGGAGCTCCTAAATATGCCCTATTCGTTATATTTGTCATAAATTTAGGAAAATGTTTAGATTTGGCATTATTAAAATATACAAGTAGACCAAATAAATAAATGATGTTTAATTGTAATATGCAACAATTAAACAACTGGAGAAGATTCTTGTCTATAGGTACATACGATGAATATCACTGTCAATTTTATTTCTTCATATATCCTATGATAGTTCTATGATTGTTAATAAAGAGTTAGAATATGAAATATGGCTCATTTCATTTACTTATTTAGCCTAAATATTTAAAGTCACAGAGTACAGAATTGTTGTTACTCATATTTTAACTTTTTAACCATTTTAATGTAATTTTCATTATGAAGTTAAACAAATTAGTTTAAAGTATGATTCTCAGAAAATGGATAAACTGTTATTTTACCACTTAGCCATTTGGAATTGTGTTGATCAGTTCTGACTGCATTCCTCTTGGTTAAACTTCGAAAAATAGCTGCATCTGTCCCCATGAAATCTATATACATTGCAGAGAAAAGCTCCTCATCTATGAAAAAGCAAATGTGAACAAAATTAAAAGCAAATCTTAACTGTTTTTAAGGCTATCTTTAAAATCAAGGAGAATTTGCTTATTAGATCATGACACATATTACAGAATATTTATAGTTGTTAATTGGTTTCCATTGTCCACCAAATTTAAAAATTGGATAAAGTTTAATTTGGTCTCATTAGTGCCTGTATAATGACCAAAACAATCTTTTTGATATAGAGATAAAAATTCCTCTGCCTGTACTTAATTATATTAAATACTTAACTAAACTTGATTATATAGTGTAGTGTGTATCCGAAATCGCAGAAATAATATAGGTATAAAAATAAAGAAATGGCTTAATTATTTCTTCTTTAATAAATAAAAAATTCTGTAAGAGTCAGAAAACTTGATTTCTAATTTTGGCTGTAGTTAAACTGGGAATTAGGGATAAGTCATTTAGTACCCTGAGTCTCAAACTTCTATGGGAATTGGATTATGATCAAAAGTTCACAGTACATATTAAAAACTCTATGATTTTACTAAATGGATTGAAAATAATAGTTATTATTATTATTATTTCATGAGATGGATGCCACATCAAATTGTCAAAGTACTATTAATGATAAAACAATTTCATCATTAAATGTATATGTTTTGATCTTTATGCTAGAAGGTTTCTCTAAGGTAAACAACTGCTACTTTTTCAATTGCAACACATAACATTATGTTAACAATATAATATGATGTTAATAAGCCATATATGGCTTAACATATAAAATAAAACTTAAAGATAAGAAAAAAGATATTGTAAAATTAAATTAAATTATCATTATTAATGACAAAATAAGATATGTTAATCTGTATGTGCACAACACTGGACATTTTGCTTATTTGTTAAGATCCACATTAATTTTTATTCTAGTAAGGCGAGTAAGCAGTAAATTGGTATGTATGACCTTTGAGTACAAGTTAAGTATCTATTAAAAAATAATAAAATTGATCAGGTTTGGCCCACTGAACTACCATGCAGCTGCATTCTTTGACTAATGTTCTAGAATTACTCCCCTGGCTACCTTCAGATTGTGGTCATTTTGGCAGGACTGAAACATTTTAAAGCACTCCAAGCTCACTGTTTAGTAATAAGCAATACCAGTTGGCCTAGGATAGAATGGAGAATGGAATGTTTTTAATATGTGCTCACCAGGTCACAAACTGGACCCCTACCAGTTAGCAAGTGGATATGTCGGGCATTGTGTCGCCAAGTTCTGCTTCCTGGTAGAGATCTGAAGTCCATGGGAACAGATTATAGGGAGATAACAAAACGTGCCTGAAAGAATTTTGAGCTATTTAGCTTCTTTACAATTTTGTGAACATTTTGAAGCATCTACACAAGTATTCTGTAGATACAATGATTGTTAAATTGAGATACTTTGTAATTAATTATTTCACAGCTTTGTTCTATCCAATTATGCCCAAAATAGGAGGTTATAAATTCCTGATATTCAATAGATTTATTAGCACAGCTTTGAATTATCGTATCTGTTTACAGGAAGGAAAATAAAAGGACACTCAGAGGATGGTTTATGGTAGACAGGACTGATTCTAACCCTACTGCATACCACCTTATTAGTTATGTCTTAAACATTACAAAAGAGTTAGATGGCTAATTGGCTTCATTTCCTGTCTTAAATTCTCAGCAATTTTAATAGCAAATTAAGGATAATAAAGTTTCTGCTTTATTTTTTGTAAGAAATAGTTAATTAATGTCACTTTGGAAAGAATTTTGTTTGAGAGTAGAAATTCTTTTTTTCCAGAATTTCATTGTAGGGTTTATGCAAAGATAAAGTTGCTCAATTTAAACTTTAATCCAAAAATATTTTGCTTTCCAGTTGTACTTCCACTGACTAAAAAATATCTCATGAGGCTTTGAAGAGGTTCTTTAAGAGATGTCATCTGACTTTGTTGTGCTACAATAATTACTAAAAATAGCAAGGAACACTAGCACTTTGGGCCAGATGCCACGCTATATTATGTAATTTGAAATTCTTCTAATGCTCAACGTTTCATGGCATTTTAATAGATAGAAATATTTTAACCAATTTGTGTTATTTAGTGCACTGCAATTGAACAGAAATGATAAAATGTCAAATGGCAAAGTGAGATAAGTACACAAATGAAATTGCACAATATCAGAGATAATATTACAGGGATAATCAGTAGACTAAATAAGATGATAAATATAAGTTTATACAGCTTCCTGCTCTTTTTAGTTTCAGGTTTCAAGTTAAGCAAACTGTTTAATGATTTTCTTTGAGAGTAAAAATTGTAATGTTAATCAAAATATTAAAAAGTAGCATAGGGGGCTTCCCTGGTAGCGCAGTGGTTGAGAGGCTGCCTGCCGATGCAGGGGACATGGGTTCGTGCCCCGGTCTGGGAAGATCCCACATGCCGCGGAGTGGCTGGGCCCCTGAGCCATGGCCACTGAGCCTGCGGGTCTGGAGTCTGTGCTCCGCAATGGGAGAGGCCACAAGAGTGAGAGGCCCGCGTACCACAAAAAAACAATAAATAAATAAATAAAATAAAGAGCAATAACAAGTTTAATTTCAGAAATGAATCCAATTCTCTAAAGCGCAAAACTATTACATGACTTATTACAGTTTAATAGGAAAATTTATACTGCCTTGTTTTAACCTTTTTTTGTTCTAAATAATATTTGATGAGATAAAACTCCAGTATGTGTTAACAATAATTTAGAATTTTGAAGTTTATTTTCATAGCATTTAACTTGAAATAAGTGAAAACTTTATATATTTATCTAGTATTATACAAATCTTACAGTTTCTAAAGGTGAATAAAATTTTCTTCCTCATGAAGAAAATACTTTTGGAGACACTGATTCTATTAAATAATGTTTAGAAACTTATTTGAAAATACTCTGCATCAGACTTAATTGTATATCTTGAAGTTTCAAAGCTTTCTAATTTTTCTGTCCTAATGATACATTTTCATTTCCTCCCTGCCCAATTTGAATGACTATAGGAAAATAATTTACTGGATAATTTCCAAGCTCACATTTCAGTCAGTGCTGGATGTATTTGTCTTAATTTAGTTTCCAGATCTGAGAAAGAAAGATGAGTTGCCTTTTTAAATGAATCAAAGCAAAGGGTTTTGAACAAATTAATTATTTTTCCACCTGTTCTACTGTCAAATGATGCAATTTTACCACTGGCAATACATAGAGAAACAAAAAGGGAAAAGCATTTACTATATAATCGGCATACTGAAATCCAAGATTTGTCCCACAGTCAACTAATGTTAAGTCAGACATAATCTAGAAGTGTCTTAATTAGCCAGAAAAGAATGTCTTTTAAGTGAGGTATAGAAGGCACTGGATGATTGAGACTCAAGGACATTGATTTACTAATGTGTATAGCAGCAATCAACTGGGCCTGCTTCTTAACTGATATATTTTATAAAAAATGAGAAAATAAAAAAGTGATTTTATGAGCACATCTTTTTTAGTACAGCAACTTTTAGACAATCCACAGAGAATGTACTTGGCTAACACATTCACTTTGTTATTATTTCACATGAAAGAAATACCAGTTTTAATCATTTGTAAAAGATTACTAAAACATGAGAAAAAGTGAATATAATTAATACTAGAAAAACAACTACAGAAAACACCGAAATTTACTTTATAATATATATTAATATATGTATGCATATACACAATACCTATTAATATATTTATATACATACATACACTTTTTAAATGGTTGACTTGTTCTACAAATGACAGCAGTCATATTAGATGAAAAATACATGGTTATCATTTAATCATGAATATTCTTGGAAACGAGAAATTAAAATTTCTCAAAACTTTCTTTCTATTATTTTACTCAGGTGCTATCATCCATGCAGCATTCCAAAATGGGCATATGGTATCATGAATTTATTTTCCTTAATTTCCTTTTTTAAAAAATATTTCCCCCTCCCTCTTTTATTTTCCACTTACTGATCATAACAGACACTGTGTTCACATTGGGGTTGAAAGAGCAGCGTCCTTTTCCGGATTCACACTTGGAGTCAATCATGAAAACTTGGTCCTTTATTACAGATAAAATTGGAAATGTAGTAATGATAAATTACTTTATCTTAGTTAACCAATTTTTCTTTAGTAAAACAAAGCATCATCATAAATAATATGCTTTCTACTTGGTTGCTTATGCCTTCCCAATTTTACTATATTAAGACTCTCTTGGCCTATATGAAGAATCCATTTGTAAGTTATAAAGCTAACCTCAGCAGGTCAAGTTCACATCCTACTACACTCCCCATAAAGCTGATCCAACAAGTTCTCACATCAACATCAATAAAAAACACTTGGAAATCAAGGATCATTGTAAACCTTAACTAGGTATGTTGAACATTGGCCAAAAGAAGAAAACTGATTACAGAGAAACAATGTGTATGAGGATTATGAAACTTTCAAAATAATCAAGATTTTTTTAAACATAAAATTTTGTTACCATTTATTTTGTTATATAAAGCATTATACTAGATTCAACAAAGTAATTCATAATTTAGATTAAAATGTTTCTTTTACTCATTCATTTATTTATTTAACAAAAATTTATTGAGCACCTACTACTTGCCAGACACTGACAAAACATTGGGGGTAGAGTAAACAAAACAGACAAAAATCCTTACCTGTAGGTAATTTATAATCTAATGACAGATACTATAAATAAAGAATATAAAGATAATAAATACATAAAATATGAAGTATGTTAGATGGTACTCAGTGCTTAGGAAAAAAATTAAGCAGGGAATGGGACTAGGGAAATCCACAGATAGGGGGACAGTGGGTTCAATTTGAAATTTAATGGTCAGCGTAGCCTCACTGAGAGGGAGCATTTTGTTGGTATATTTATCTTTTTTCTTATATAAAGTTAGTAAAAGCTACTACTAAAAATCAAAGAAAAATGATCACATTTGTAGATTGCATTAAATGGTGGAGGACCTTAATTATCAAGCTGCTTTTCAAAATTATCCTGAATGAAATGCAGGCTCAACATTTTTGAGCATGGAATAAAAGGATCAAAACATTGCTTTAAGAAGATTGGGCCTTACTTGTGCTTTAAGAAGATTGAGAATGGTGGTTGTAAAGATAGACACTGGGTTCAAGAAAACAAACTTGTTTTGAACTGCAGTAGTCCAGGAATTAGGTAATAATAATCTGACATGCCAGGATCTCAGTGGTCAGGGTAAGAGTGGTAAAGATGTAAGAGGATTTGTAAAGTGAAAATCGACAGAACTTGGCAATCAATAACAAATTGGAGGTAGCTCAAGAAGATGAAAAAAACAAAGTTTATTCTGAAGTTTTGACTCTTTAAAGAAAATAAAACTAGTTCATTTTTGTTATACTGAGTGTGAGGTATTGGCGGGAAATCCCTGAGGTAATGGGAAATTAGAGAGCTTAAAAAGAATCACAGTGCTCTAGCCTAGAACGGTCCTATAACACAACGCTCTTCATGGATTAGCTCTAAAGATGAGGAAAATATGACTTGTCCAAGATCACCCATAGCTAAATAGTGACAAAAGCAAAATTAAAATTCAGTCTCCTGACTCCTAACTATGTCTGCTTTCCAAGAGGTCATCATTTATATAATAACTAAACAACGATAAACCTGCAGGAAAAAAATACAATTTAGTATACTTGGTTGTGTAGCCAGAGTCATACATAGATTTGACTAAAAAAGTGACAGCTGGCCCTGCAGGAATTGAGGAGATTGCTTAGGCACCACTTGCTCACCACTGACTTCCTTCTCCATTGCATAGCCTCCTTGTACTCACACAGTGATAGTCTAGACCTTGTCATCCCCAGGAAGGGATGTGATCCATCTGAATAATGACTAATTCAAACACCCTGCAACAATTCTTCAAACTCATCGCCTAAGAACCCTTTCTACTTTTTACAATTTATCAGCCTTCTATCTTCTTGATAGATTAGATTCCATGCTTTTTAATTTTAAGTTTTTCTGCAAAAATATCAATATTAATTTCCTTGAATCTGTAATTTTTTTCATTGCACCCATAGCCTATAAAGACACATCTATCTACATTCTCCACACCTGCCTCCAAACTTCTAAGCATTTTTCCAAAGGTTATCCAACAAGGTGTATTCAACATAGTATAGATTTGTGATCAACTTAAAATGAACCCTCTACACTGCTCAGCAACCTTTCAAAGACACTCTGTCAACTGGT
Source organism: Mesoplodon densirostris (assembly GCF_025265405.1). NCBI lineage: Eukaryota > Metazoa > Chordata > Mammalia > Artiodactyla > Ziphiidae > Mesoplodon > Mesoplodon densirostris. Next base: position 11,324,923 of record NC_082669.1, on the reverse strand, counting down.
TCTTCTATTGATAACTTCAAACCTTTGCCACTATTGTCAAATCTCCCAATTTATTCTCAGCTCATATGATTGACAACCATGTTGCTTAGAAAGTGAAGCCCTTAAATGAGGCATCAATTTCTCACTACCAAATATATAAACTATACGCTAATACATCCACTAATACACAAGAGGAAATATTTCTTTTACTCTGAGGCCAATCCTTCCACCAGTGTTTCAGATCCTATCTTACCCAGTCTTCTTAGGCAACTTATACTTTCCATTATCCCTACTCGTTCTTTTTTTTTTTTTTTTTTTTTAATTTATTTTTGCCTGCATTGGGTCTTCGTTGCTGTGCACGGGTTTCTCATTGTGGTGCGTGGGTTTCTCATTGTGGTGGCTTCTCTTGTTGCAGAGCACGAGCTCTAGGCACGCAGGCTTCAGTAGTTGTGGCGCATGGGGTCAGTAGTTGTGGCACACGGGCTTAGTTGTTCCTCTGCATGTGGGATTTTCCTGGACCAGGGCTCAAACTTATATCCCCTGCATTGGCAGGTGGATTCTTAACCACTGTGCCAACAGGGAAGTCCTCTCCTTGTTCTTTAATCTCATTAACTGTATCCTTTACAACATTATTTCAACGACCCCTTCAGCTCTTATACATTACTCTCCTTGAGAATCACATTTCTTAAAGAATTACATATACTCATCACTATTTCCTGAGTTCTCACTTTCTTCTCAATCCACTTCAGTTGGGCATCCAACCTCAACTGCTCTATTGAAACCCTTTTTTGGCAAGACCCCTAATGACTATCATGTACACAATTCAGTGCTCATTTTTTTAGAACTCTTCTTTCTTGGATTCTCAATGGTATTTGAGATTGTTGTCCACTTCTATCTTTTTTAAATGACTTGTTTTTATTCCCAGAACAAACACACTGTTTTTTTTTTTTTTCTCTCTCCTCTTGTTGTTTCTTTTTAGTCTTTTTTGGAGATCCCTTTTCCTCCATCTGGCCATTTAAAGTTAGGAGATCTTCAAGTCTCAGTCATAATCATTCTTTTCATACTATACTCTTTCTTCATGATTAAACCTACACTTTGTTTGGGCTTCAGTTACTCTTATGAAATGATTACTCAAACATTTATATAGCCAAATTTATATTCAGCTGCCTACTTGATATTTCTACTTGTATCTTTCAGCAGCATCTCAGACTCAACAGAATCAGACCCAGGCTCATAATTTTAACCTCAGACATGGTTCTCTTCATTGTTTCTCATCTCAGTTCATGGCAACTTTATAATTAAAGAAGCTAACAAACAAACAAATAAAAAACGAACAACAAAAGTATCAATGTAATGTAAAATACAAGTGACAACACAATTATGTTCATGGCACTTTCTGCTTAAGGTTGTTTCAGTTGCTTCTTCTTGGACACAGGACAAAGACCAATATCTTAAAGGTAGCTTACAAGTTCTGAAATGATTTTGTTTCTGCCATTACTCTTATTAAATAAATACATAGTTGTAGATTGAATCAATAAGAGAAAAAATAGGACCAGAAAGAGAGTATGTGGTGAAAAATCAGGAAAGAAGGCATGACAAAATATCCCATGGATACAGACGTCAATAATGGCACTGAAAAATAGAGGGCATGACCAACATGTCATAGATTGGTCTAGGAGAAATGATGCTGATTAGGGGAGTCCATTTGATCACTGAGAATCTTAGTCATTAGGGAAGAGTTTCAGTTAATGGGTGAAAATGAAACAGATTAGAAAGGTTTAATGTAAGACATGGAAAATAGGATTATAAAAGCTGAAAATATAGCCTACTAATCTGAGAAGTTTTGTGATAAAGTAAAAGAGAGAGAAATGAGAAGAGTTGAAAAAACCTCACAAGAAAGAAAACTTATTGTTAAACAAGAAAAAAAGAGTAAATACAGGGGAAAGGGAATGAAGACGTAAAACAGTGAAGGCTAAAGATCAGAGAACTTTCCTGATAAGGAAAATGCCCAGCTATTCTTCTGACAAGGGAAAAGCTACAAAAAGATGCATAAATATAAAAGTTTGGTGATTAATTTTGTTCAAAAAGCACATGGAATAATTCAAATGCCTGTGATATTCTTGGGCAATCAAAGGCAAGGTTATCTGCTTGATGAGTGGCAGCATCTGGGGCTTAAACAGTATTCAATTATGGGAACTGATGTTATGGACGCATCTGATAAAATCAACCCGAGATGAGAGGTAACATTCCAAGAACGTGCAGCACAATTAACCAATAATTGTTTCTTATTAATGTTTTATTCATTAGTTAAAGCCATCATTTACTTGTGTTGCTTTATTTTTTTCCAGAAACAGAAGACAGTGGATAAAAGAGAAGAACTATGGTTAGGAATCTATGTAGCAAAGATTGTAGGCCCTTTGGATGGACACCATTGAATTGCTCTAGGGAAGCTCTGAATCAGTCTCACAAAATAATGGAAGGGCCCTAGAGTCTCATGAAAGTGCGTGGTGTTCCAACTGTGAAGTAGGGTTATAAAATGTTCTCCGAGAACCAATAAATTGCTCTTAGACAGGCAGACTAAAAGATGGTAGTTAGTGTCTCAGAAATAAACAGGAATACTTAATGACTGTGCCACCCTAACCTGGTTCACTTTCAAAGTGGTTTCAAATACATGAAAAATGCCATATCTTACTACTAACATAGGGTGTTAGCAGTAAGTACTACCTCTGATCACTACAAAATACAATGCTAGTGATGAATAAGGAGAATTCTCTCAAAATACAACTTTCTGCATCATGTGGTCTTTCATTCTAAACTAAAGAAAATAAATACATAAGATGTTTGATAAAACTGTGCATTCTATATTTATATTATTATTTATATACTACAGATATATAAAAATGATGTTGTGGTGAAACACTTTGACTTGAGTTGACTATTAAGGAAAACAAAAAGCTTAAAATTTCATAATCTTTTTCACACTTAAATAGGCTTTTAAGATATTATTTAAAGAGATTAATTAATGGAAATGATTCCCCTTTGAAACACATCTTTTGAAGTGAGACTAAAGTAGTTCATATTTAGTAAAGTGATTAAAATTTATTCCATGCTGGTTTTCCAAAGGAGATTATTTTTTGGACCAACTTCCCAATTAAACCCTGAAGTGTATAGTGGGCAATTTGTACATGGGAAAATTATTTTATTTAAAATATGAAAACTGCTATGCATTTGTTGGCCTGTACAGTGACTGCACAGCCCTCAGTGGAGTGTCTGACAGACTGCAGATGTCTGGGCCACTAGTTTATTTAATCAGCTGATCACAGGCATGTGGTTCTAATGACAAGCTCAACACAGCCAACTGTATTCTTCCAAGAAGCATAGCTTTACTTTTGTTTAAGAATTTTAATATTTCATATCATGTTAAACTACTTGTAAATGGCTAAATTTGGAGTCAAATTATAATTACTCATTTATTTTTAAATGGCTTTTTATTCATTGAAAGATAGATGCATATAAATTACGTCTGAAAAAATTTAATAATAAGACTATAGAGGAAATCATTGATCAATTATGTTAGTACTAAAGTGGATGAATCCTTGTTAAAGAAAAATAAACTTAATTAAGTATATTGGTAGCAATATTTAATCCTTTTTTACAATTCTAACCTCTAAAATTGAATTAAGGTATTATTTAAGGACTGGAATTTCTAGATTTAAGTTGCATAATGAAACAAAAGCAAGTTAATTTGAAAGAATTCAGTTTTAAAATACTTGTATTAAGTAAAGCAACATGTTTCATTAAAAGAATAAGGAAAACTCTTTTGATCTAATGCATAGTTTCCTTAGTCAATAATTGTGAATTGAGATAAACACAGTCTTAAATATCACAGGTGAAGTTCAACCAGCCTTATATTTGACTATACAGTTAGCTATGTATTTAGTCTTTAGTAAATGCTTTTGTTCACAGAACCCCAAATCATTTTAACCAATGTAAAAATAAAGCTATAATAGCCTAGTGTAGACCAATGTTGGTCTAAAATGGAAGTATGATTTATTAATTATATAAAGTTCTTTTCGGCTAAGGCATTTGTCATCCTGCTTTATACATCTCTTACAGGTGTCGACCTCATAAAAAGTTACCAAATTTGAAATATAATCAATAAGAAATTACTTAAAATAGATTTGAGAAAGTGAGTTTATACTACAATATTTCTATAATTTGGAGCACATATTATCAACACCTTATGCTCTGAGTAATTATGAAATTATACCATTCTCCTTCCTTTATCTTCTGCAGATTTTCCATTCAGAAACATATATATTTAATTGAAGGCAAAAGGCTACACTTGAAGTAACCTGGCAGACAGGAACCAAATGTAATATATTTTGTGTTTAAAGGGATTGAAACTTTTTTTATGGCCATTAATGATATTTCCAAGTTTTTACTGTTAAATACAGTTGTAAGAAGTCTTTGACACTAACATCAAACTAAGAATGAAAAATTGTTACACTTACCTCTGATCTCCTCCCTCTGTTCAAATAAGTACAGACTGGGCTGAAAGCACCACTCCCACAAACATACAAGTGCGTGCGGTTGAAAGCCTGAATTACACGGACAAAGTTCCCACAGCCATGCTAAAACAATAGGTAAATAAGCGGTTAGTAACCGAATGACTTTTATAGCTATTTCTAAGTATTACTGTGATACTTTGTTATACATTTTCCTTTCTGCCCTAACTTTTTAATTATTGTTAGGAGATAACAAGAGAACATGGTGTATTTTAGGAGGAAGGTAGTTTACCAGATAATGAGTAAAATGATATGTCTCTCGTATTTCAGTATTTATATACTGGGCACCTTTTTATGTTCTGAAACTTTATGAGCTTACTCTTTATCTAAGAAAGTTTAGAAATTGAAAGGTACACAAAATTGTTTTCTCAAATTTTCCTCAAAACATTACACATATGCACACGCACCCTCACATATTATATAAACATGTTTTGAATGAACTTGTGTTTATAGAAGGTCCATATTATCATTAGTTACAGTTGCAAACACTATTGGCCTTCATAACTGGTGAATAAAGCAAACCTTAAACAAAATGCCAGCATTGTTGCTTTCTATGAAAAATAATGGAATCCTGATCTCTCTGCTCTTGATACCCTAAAATACTCTCCTCTCCCCCAAAACTCCTTTCTCACCTGTTCCCAATCCAACCATTGGAATGGCTATCATTTATTCACTCAATGAAATGCAAAATACGGTAATTGTAAGTTGACTATGACTTTGCAGAAATATATAAAGATGGTCAGCACCAAATGCAGATCTCTGTGACTGAATTAACCATTGCATGTTCTACACTTGCAGGGTCACTATCCTTTGCTGACTACACATTAATCAAGCCTGAGTTTGAATGTAGTTCCCTTCACAAAGTCATTGATCTAACAAAGAACATTATTAAAAATAATGTTAGAAATTAGAGACAAAAGTTTTTATAAAGAAATATGTCAAAATCTAACAGGGGTTTCCCCATGGGTGGTCATACAATATATATATTTTTCTCTTCTAGGTACAATGTATTTTACTAAATTTTTATAATGCACATTTATGGTTTATATTATTAGAAAAGTAAAAATAAAACTTTTTTAAAATAGAAATTTAAAGTCAATATTATTTTATATTTTCTCATCATTTTCTCCTTTTATACTCATTGTCACTTGCCAGCAAATATATGTTTATTTTCATATGTAGTAACTGTATACACATGTTTCTATTATGGATTTTTATTATCAAATCATCAATCACCAACTCTGCTGTTAAATAAATTTATCCTTACAGACCAGACTATATACTTTATTTTTATTTTAAGACTTTAAGGATTTTTGTTAAATATATAGTGTCACTGTATCTTGATACCTGTTTATAGAGGTACCTGGAAATTGACTACATAACTGCAGATGAAATGTGTTTCTCTGGAGAAAAAAGCATAGATGAAGTATGGTGTATATATAGTATGCCTATGTTAAGGGTATTTGTGAGCAATGACACTTGTGTTTATTGTTTTCACATCCAAGTCCAGTCATTCTGGGATTCTGTATATAACATTTTCCCGTAAAACACAAATTCTATTCAATTCTATTAATAATAGGTTCTGTCTTTACATTTTGAATACAGGTTATACTTGTTTCATGTATATGTTTATATCAACATATTTGTTACATATATGCTTATTATGGCTAATATTTTTGAAAATTTATTATGTGCTAGACATTAGAATAATCATTTTATATACTTAACCCCTTTTACTTCCCAGGAAGTTTGATTTTTTACATTTATAGATCACATTTATTGAGCAAACTATATGTACTTAGTCACTTTATATTCATTCAGATTTTTCAACTCAACCCTTTTTAGAAAACAAAAGCTTAGATCTTGTTTAGTTAACTTGCCTGAGGTCATGTAGCTAGAAACAGGTAAAGCAGATTTTCAAACACAGACGTGTTTTACATTGAATCTTGTACTTTTAACCACTTTATAATTTGTCATTGGGTGAGAATTCCATAGTTGTTAGAGGGAAGTTTTTATAACAATTATTAATATTTACAGAGCTCTTAATCCTTTGATGTTAGTTGTTTTTAATCCTCACAGCAATGTTCCAATTAAAGTATTCAGTCCCATTTTAGTGATGAGGAAAGTGAGGCCTCAAAAATGTTAAATTAAGTGCTCTAGGTTTAATAAATAACTCTGGGTCTTGAATCATGGCTACCCTCCACCATGAAGACTAATTCCCACACTATATGATGATGCTTTACTGTGCTCCTCCAAAGCCTCCTCGAAGAGAAAAACATGAAAGGAAAAATAAATCAATTGCTTTAATTATTGAAAAGCATTTTCTAGGTCCCTTCCATTTCCATTGTGCTTAGTTTCTGTCCACATTATTTCTGTCCTAGACCACTGCAGTTGTGTCAATTCCATCCAGAAAATATTTATTTACTGAACTCATTCTGTGAAAGCACTGTATATAGTGCTAGCAATACTGAAATGAATAGATTCAATTCCTGTTTTCAGAGAAAGGGGAGTATAATACATTAGGCTGTAGTAGATGCTATAATAGGGTTATATTTTTCAAAGTGTGCTATAGAAAAAGGAGGAAATGAGTAATACTGAAGTGGGTGTAATGGTTTGAGACTGGATGTCATTTGAGCTGGAACTTGCAGAATAAGCTAGAGATTCTGATAGGTAAAAGCATAAGAAAGGAACATTCCAACAGAAAACACAGCATGAACAGAAAAACTGGAGGCATAAGAGTGCAGGATTTAGTTGGGGAATAGTGCCTAGAGAGGACAGAGGATTACTGTGTGATGAAACCAGAGAGGCAATTAGAACTGGACTATCATCATGCCATAGCATGATGGGCAGCAGAGAGTGAATTTAAGTATACAGATCTCAGAGCCAGACGACCTGGGGTCAAACTCTGGCTTTATCTTTTACTAGCTGTTTGAACTTGAGATATTTACTTAGCCTCTCTGTGCTTCAATCTTTTTATCTGTAAAAGGTGATGATAATATTTGTTGTAAGCAGTATACTACTGAAGCACTTGGAACAGTGTCTGGCATATAATAAATATACCCAGGGTTAGGTATTAGATTCTTTCATATATATTTTCAGTTCCAATTGTCAGTACAAACCCTGTGTAATGGACAGGGAATTTGTCCTGCATAGAGATTAGTACAGGTCCTGACCACAGTAGACATCCATAAAAGGTTTGTGGAATGAGACATCAGTGAAATTCAATACCATGGATGCTTTTTTTTTATTGTTTAATTCTCTTTCAAAACTATTTCAAGGTACAGTGTTAAATGAAAAATCAAGCTGCTAACATTATGCAGAATGTAATACCATTTTATGTATATATATATACATGTCATATACTAAAATGCTGGAAGAATATAACCCCAATTTTTAAGTTATTATGTTTGGGTAGTGTAATTTATTTTATTTACTTAACAGTGTGTGCTTACTATGTGCTATGTACTGTTCTAAGCTCTCTGCAAATATTAATTCACTAATCCTCTTAATAACCCAATAAGGTAGGTTTTATGAGTAGCCCACTACACAGTTAAGAAAAATGAGGCACAGAAAGGTTAAGTCTCCAGGGTCAGAGCGCTAATAAGAGATTGTTTTCTGTTGCTCTCTGCATGCTTTTCTAGGCCTTCAAAAATTTCTGTGTTAACAGGTATTATTTATACATTTTTAAAATAGATGTTTTAAAATAATACATCCTGGAGCTCAGATTAATAGGGCTTTAAAAATATTGACTCTTCATGGTCCATACTATGCAATGGAAAAAAAAATACCTCTTAAGTTTTTTCTTCTTGGCCTATACTTCTTGGTCTGGGGAATATATCAAGGTATTTTGATAAATGTATTCCTAAAGAAAATATATTTTCAAATAGTTTAGGATTCTCTGGTCACAGAAACAGGGAAATTGATATTCTACAATTAATAAATCAAGTTTGACATTGTGTGTATGTAATGCATAAAGGTCTAAATATATGTAACCATGCTTAATTTTTCAATGAGCTCATACAGTATTTACTTAGCACATTCATTATGCTCTATCTCATTGGATATGTTTGACAGCATGTGCTATTGTTTAAGCTCAATTTATTTAGCATATGAATAAAATATTAATGTTCATAAATAAATAGAGCATGTAGGAATGTGAATAAATAGGGGCAAAAAGGGAAATTGGGAGGTAAGTTATACTCTCTTAGCTGAGGCAGACAATAAGCTATATTCCCACCATGATAATTTACTTTCCTGATAAACATTAGTTTATTATATAGTATTATGATACACATTACCTGGGATCAAATTTTAAATTATATTGAATTATTTTCTAATAATTGAGTATTATTTTTATAACTTTAATTGAAGTTTGATATAAGTAAAAAGTCTAAAGGAATAAGAGATGTTTGATTCTAAGTTTCTTTTTCAATTGTTATAGAAATATGAAATTAGTCACTAGTTTATGCTTTTCTTAGTAGAAGATTAATACAATATTTAAAAGTAAAAAAATTAATATAACCAAAATATACCTTTAAAAATTGTGCATAATGAATTTATTATAAACTTATTAATCTAAAGGTATTAATAACTCAGTATCCACTGTGTCCTACCCCCAACCTGAGAAAAGTACTTGGAATAGATTCCCATGCTTACTGCTTCCATCTCCATTTTTCCAGATCTTGTTGAAATTTCATGAAGTGCCTAGATACAGATCTGGGCACTGGATCCAATCACTAAAAATTCAGTGAAATAAGTTCTAGAGTGTTTCAGGTGAACGCACAGGGAAGGGCAGCTAGCCCAGTCCTGGGTGGCAAG